>NW_009923507.1:0-27520 GCF_000696875.1 Nestor notabilis
GACTGCTGTAGCTGAACCCAGGACATGTAGCTGTTTCAGCTTAGAAAAGATGGAAGTTTCAGAATCACAGAAGCATTGAAGTTGGAAGCGAACTCTGAAAGTCATCAACCTCCTGCTCAAGCAGGGCCACCTAAAGCCTGTTCCCAAGGACTGTGTCAGTATGGGGTTTTTTATTATCTACAGAGGGAGACTCTTAGGCTACCTGTGCCAGTGCTCAGTCACCAAGACAAAGTGTTTCCAGCTGTTCAGAGGGAACCTCCTGTGTTTCAGTTTGTGTCCATTGGCTCTGGTCCTGCCAGTGGTACACATCCCAGTTTAATTAAAAATGCTGGGAAGCTTGGTTTTATACTAGGAAGATGGTTTCAGGTTTGACTTTGTGTGCCATGGTGCAGAATAACCAACTAACATGTTTCCCTGTAGCACATAAGTTTTTCTTGGATGTTGTTTTTTAAGTCCTGACCATCTGTAATTCTCTTAGTATGAAGCCCTGAGAGATTCACAGATTGAGGTAATATGGCTGCAGCCATTAAACCTCTGCTTTAATCTTACAGTTGCTTTCTAGAATGCTTGAGAAAACCATTCATGGAGAAATGAGGAATAAGAGCCCTTGATCAGAAATCAGGAAGGCTATTATTTGAGCTAATGTAAAATTACATTATGTGCCTCTGGGATGTGAACTAGATTTGTAAAATCACATCACCAGGTGGTACAAGTGCAGTGAAGTAAACCAGAACTATTATGGTCATATTGTTCCTTTCCCCTCAGTCTGGCTTCTTAGCCATTCTCAATTAATCTAAAACCTTTTCCTGCCAAGTTGTTCTTTTCTGCCTTGGAGCTGAATGCACATTTCTTGATTTTCAGCATCTACTTCCCTAACAAACAGGTCATTCACTGAAAGCCATAGTCCACAAACTTCCTGGACCTACACATCTATTCTAGTTATGAACTCCTGATTGACATTTTACAGCTTAATATGATTGCATATGCCAACTGAAGATCACTTGCTGTTTTTCATAAGCTTCAGTAAGTTGATGAATTACTGACTGTAAATAAAGGTTACTGGCGTCTCTCAATTTTAAACATTGTTTTCAGTTGCTTCTTACTTGCTGGACATAGTAAATACTAATTCATTTTTGCAAGTGCTTCCAGGAATTGATCTAGGAAAATTTATGCATGCCAAATGACTTTCCTCTAGTGCAGGCTTTCTGACTTTGCCGGAAAGTACTCACCTTTGTTCCATGTTCCTGACAGTCCTATAAAAGCCTACATATGATGAAAAAGTCAGTCTACATGTGCTCCACAGTGACAAAGAAGGGTTTTTCAGCTCAAGACTCTGGCTGTTTCCAGGAAACATGCTGCAGCATCACAGAGGGCTCATGAGTGACAGTACGTTTACCTTGCCCACCAAAGAACAGTGCGTGATCCCTTCAGCCTTAATTCTATAGATCTAAGATTAAGGTTAAAACAAATCTGCAATTATTTTTTTTTTTGGTGGTGGCTACCTGTAGTAGCTCCAAGCTCATCACTGTAACCAAGGTACCACAGTTCTTGAATTAATACAACTGAGTCACTTGTCAGCTGAGCTGTCCTAATGGTCTGCTTGTATACACATAATAAAAAATATTGATTTAAACTATCATGAAGGGGATTACCATTATAATTTGTTATACACATCTTGCTTCCTGGTAGAAAAATACAGCCAGTTGCTGTGACACTGTTGAAGACCAGGAATTCATTAAGCTGCAAGAAAACAATCCTTTTTGAAAGACAGTTTATACACAGAAGAGGAATATTTTTCTGCCTCATGTTTGAAGAAAAGCCACCTTTCTGTTCAGTCCCTTAAAACCATCCAGTTGCTGAGGAGGAAGCCAGCTTATTCAAACCTAGAGCAGTACATGGAATTGTCTGGGGAAGAACTTACAGACAGAGGATGATAGAGTGGAGTGATGTGATTGCCTGAGGTCATGAAGATGAAGTCTAGCAGCCAGAGAAGAAAACAGAGTAAGAGTCAGAAAGTCAGGGATAAGTAAGAGGAAGAAGTAAGATTTTGCTACCCTACATAATTTCCAGCATTGCTGGGGGGTAGGTAGATGAGGATGTCATTGTGTATATGGTAGCTGAGTGGTCACTGAGACAAATGAGACTGGGAATTAAGGAGGCTGGTGAGGAAAGACCAGGTGTGCCAGCCAGATATACCCTTTGGGATTCAGAGGAAATGTTGGGATAGAAACCCACTTTCTGTAGTTCTAGAAAGAAGATCAAATAACTGGAACAAAGAGAAAAGAATACATCAAACCACTAAGATCAAAAAAGATGTCTGTCATCAACAGAAGAAATGAAGGCAATAGAACTGAACACCAGTAAAGTTAATGAGATGTGGCTCTGGAAGAAAGAGACAAAACCAGCTGTGGGCAAAAGGAAGGTGGACTGTGAAATAAGAGACTGGATTAAATTACCAGAGCATAAGAAATAAAAGAAAACGGTGAGTTAGTAGGAGGACTGAAAAAGATAGCAAGGGATATGCAGCAGGAACTGAGAGGTACTGGTACGGGGATTTGAATGGGTTAGCCTGGATACATTAGAACTTGGAACAGAGATCTTGAAAGTAGTTGAGGAGACTGGGACTTCAGTAAAAGGCAAGAGATGGAGTAGAGTTAAAATTGCAACAGAAATAAGATAGGAAGTAACAGAGCAAAAATTGTGCAAAACTCACCAGAGCAGCTAAAAAGGAACCAACATTTCTGAGGCCCACCATCTATGTAAAAACAACTGGCAAAGCATCTTGTTACCCTCCAGTGTGATAACATACACAGAAAAAGAGCTGTCACTTAATCTGCTATTATATAAAGAAGCTTGAGGTGCTGGAAGTACATGTTCCAGTCCTTCTATATATGAATGTATGTATACAGGTATAAGATATATTTTGATATAAAAAGATGGGACTTTTCTTTTTGAAAAAAAAAAGCAGATTCATAAAGTGAATGCACAAAAAAAGGTCAAGTACTTTCCTGTTACATATCTAACATAAATTAATCTTGTTTGTGATTTTACATAAAGTGTTTAAGGGTTCAGAAAGAAACCTATTATTTGTATTTTCTTAATTTTTACATGACAAAGTATGCATTGGGAATACAGAACCTATCTGTGGAAGTTTCTGGATCACTGTGAACTAGTTCAGAAAACAAATAAGGGTTTTTCTTTGGAAGCACATGCAAGAAACACAGTCTTGTCCCCAAGATAGTGAAGGCCGGAGTGACCTGTGATTAGTACAAATGACTTTTTTATTTCTTCAATATCATGGTTTCATGATGCTGGACTTGGACAGTAAAATGCATAGTCTCCACAGCTTTCCTGCTTTGAGTGGTTCTTGAGGATCATAAGGTAAAACTTCTGAGTCAAGCAGGGAAGATCTGAAGGGCAGTGTTGTGACACAGAGTATGAAGTTCATTGTAATTGGAGTCATATCTGGGATTCACATCAGGGACAATAATCTTTTCATGGTTTATGCCAGAGGATCACTTACAAGGAAATCTTACAACTTCAAAGGTGTCAGTGCAAAGTTTTTGAACTTCACACACGTTGTTAGATAAAGCTCACTATTCTAGAAGGTATTGGAGGTAACTCAGTCTTGCCATCCATTTGCACTTTCTCGTAATTTAGACAGCTCTGTCTATAACGTTCGTGCTGTATGGACACATATGAAAGTGATTTTTAGGAAGTCCTAAAATTCCTCTTGCCAGAAATACAAGGATCTTTACTACAATCATTTGCATATTTACAAATTACATCCATTGTAAGACAGGTGTTTGGTTTTCTTTTTTTCCCCCCTCCCAGACACCTTACAACCACCATAAACTAGGGAAGTCTGAGAAGAACATGAGATCATTGTTCTTTTCAAAAGTGCTTTGGCATGTTTAATGGCCACAAAGTACACAGGACTTCATCTTAACATTATGCTGAGCATTTCTTGCAGCATTATAAATAAAATGGGAATAGGCAAAAAAACACTCCTGAGAGACATAAACTCCAGATTTAATACATTTTGAAAATTAGATGAACTGGGGTAATGTTCCAAAACAGCTTAAAAGCCAGTCACCCTTGCAGATGTTGAATACCTGTGGCCCCTTTTCTCCTTGAGCTTAATTTCCTGTTTCTTACTGAATGTGTGCTCTGTGCCCTTTCACTTCAAGATCTCTAACAAATCTTATCCCATAAACCAAACCTTTTAAAATTCCTGACATGTCCAGAAACTTGATTTCAGTAACAGGACAAAGAGAAAAATAATATAATCCTCACCATTTTCAGTGGCTTCCAGAAAAATATTTTTCTAACAGCTGAATCCAGTCTTCATTCTTAGCTGTTATCTCCCCCTTCCTCATGTGACTAGCATAACAGAGCTTAAGTTTTCATCTGATAACATGGATTTGGTTGCTGTGACTAGTGATGCTTCCATTCATATGAACTGTTCTAGCCTGCTTTGTTCTCAAAAGTTTTGCCTTCTGTTCCATATAGTGCAGATTTTATCCCAGTATCTATTATTTGGCGGATTGTTGATTTTATTATCATTGTAATGGACATCTTAATGTCCAAACTGCTCTAGGAAAACATTTCAGAGAAAATGAATGTATTTGTAGAGAAATTGTGCCATCCAGCAAATTGTATGGGCTGTTGCCTCCAAAGAACATTACTTGCTTTTCTATGTTTGTTTGGAGGGCATATTTACTCAGAAGATGCTCAGACTCCTTTTTTAAAATGTGATGAAATTGTTGGAGGATTCTTTGCATCTATGAGACAATCTAGAGTTTAAACAGGTGAAAGTATTACTGGCTAAGGTACATTAAGGAGTTGTAATCACATGCAACTCTTTCAAACTAATTTATGCTTTTCTAACTTCTAGCAATGTACTTTTTTTTTTTTTTTTCCCAGTTTAAGGATATAAAACTTAGGGAATATTGAACAATAATACATTGGTAACTAACAATTGCATTTAATTTGTTTTTCTGCTTGAACTAGTCACTGTTTGGACACAGATAGGTTTTTCCAGGGAATAAAAGTATCATCAGATTGCTGATAAATTAGTAAGAACCTTATAATTTAATTCAGAGAGCTGTAAATAAAGCTGAATACAGAGAATTAAATATATCCTTGGGTAAACAAGAGCTGAGGAAGAGATTTCAGGTCTGAAACATGAAAATTGATACAAATGTGTGGTCTTAGCCAGGAGAGCTGCATGGTGAGGTTTCCAACTTAATCTTCTCAGTAGGTTAGTTGGCTTACTGGAACACATCTCTCTCCTTAAAGCAACTTATCTCCCACCCAAGTCCACTGAATTCAATGTGTGGCTTACTTCTGGGTAGAAACAGGTCCCTCTGAGAAATATGAGACCTCTCTCATGTGTTTCCCTGGACTCGAACCAGCTGAATTGGTTCATTAAAAATGAGTCTGGGAGCACTTCTGTATTTTGTTGATGTCAGGGGTCAGCAAGTAGATCGGTAAGACAAAACTGTAAGGGTATTTTATAATAGATGGGCATTTAAACACCAAAGTACTGATTTCATGGTTCAAAAAGATAGACATGTGCACTTTAAAATGGCTCAGGATTCAATACTATAATGAGTGCAGTCTGTGAAGAAACCATCATGAGACTATACAGGATCAGTAACCAAAGCCCTTAAGTCTCCTAGGAGCTTTGTGAAATAAAATAAAAAAATCACTGAGGAGAGGTTATGCATTCAAATTATTCTGCTGTCATATGAAAAACCGCTCAACAATGTGATTAAAGGCTTGCTATCTGTTTGCAAGAAAGTATGGTTTTCAACAGAATATTGACTTCAGTGGAGCTATTTTCATAAGCTATCACCAAGGAAAAGATTTCCACTTCAATCTTTTTTAGTGATGGTTTTGATCCTTTGTCAGGGAAAGAATGTGTCACAAATTCATGAACAAATACATTTTGGTATTGGAAAAGAATGCAGAATGTATTAAAAAAAAGTAGTGAATGAAACATTAGTAATAGTTTAAAGCAATAATTAACAGTGAATTGACAAAGCAGGAGATAAACAGTCACTGCTATATGTCAATTTTTTAAGTATTATTACAACATATCATCTAGCATGTTTATTTTGAGAATATAAGTACTGAGTAAAAATACATAATAAATAAACATGGATTAAAAAGTCCGAATTGAATTTCTAGTCAAATATGCATGAATGTGCATGCACCTGGTAGACAGTAGTGGCATTTTCCTGTTCTGTCATGGTCCCATTTGATAAACATTAATATTTAAAGATTTATGACTTCCATTATGTCTACAATATTTCTCATGAAAGTCTGGAACAAAAATACTTCCTGAAGTCAGGTAGGTCCAGCATGAATTGGTACTGGAAGTGTTTGTAATGACTGCCTACATCTTAGACTCTGTCTACACAGGAGCTTCCTTATTGGTACATGAGTAGGGTTCACTTTACAGTTTCTAATGTGGCTGGAAATACATTTTGTATAACAGCTCTCTTCTCCCTTTTATTTCAGGAAAACAAGCTATACCAGTAACTAAGGGGTTTACTTACGCTGAAGTCTGCTGAACACAATGATGTTGGTCAGCAATCACATCCTCACAGCTGTAGCCAAGACAGATGTAGCATTTATTTATCAAAATATTGGTTCTTTGCCAGATGTAGATAGTAAGTTGTTCTTATGAAAGAGTCAGTGCTCACTGTCACTCATTGAGATACAACACAGAAGTAACATGTGTAACCTCCTTTTTCACTATTGTACTTCAAAGCCACTTTTATGGAAGCCCCAGACACCAGGCAAAACAATGTCTTTACTTCCTTAGTCTAAGCACACCATCTCTGAAGTTCCATCAGCACATTAGTAACTTACATAATCTGTATGATAAGAAGCTTCATGTATTTTTCCAGATAACCCACTTAAACTAGAATCTCTTTTCAATATTTTCATACCATTAGTTAGTTACCTGTTACAGTGACAGACTTGGAATATTTTGTGCCTTCTTACTCTGCTCTTAACCACTAAGTTTCACTGTCAGCATCACTTCGGGTTCTCTGGGAGTTACTGAAGGAGGAAAAGCTTTCTTACCTAACCGAGCTGCTGCCAGCATCAAGGTCTTGTGCTGTCACTGCACCTATAATGGTCCCCACAGGTGTATCCTCATAAACCTCCATTGTGTACATAGGTTTGCTGAAAACTGGAGGTTCATCCATGTCCAACACATTTATCTTCACAGTGGCAGTATCTTTGAATGGACCCACTGAGTGAAATCGATGGTCAAGATGGAGATTGGAGGCCTCGACTTTAAAGGTATAAGCCTTTTTTGTTTCAAAGTCTAATGGCTGTAGAAAGAACAAAAGCAAAACATATTTGACTTGAAATTAAACATTGCAAAATCACTTCAGTAGGATTAATCTGACATAACTTAAGATGCTTTCAGTGTAAACTTCAGCTCCTGATCTAAACACCTAATCTTGTTCTGAGGTTCATCTCATGCTAAGGTGAATTCTGAAATAGGCTGGATGAATCATATCCAGGAAATGACTGTTTCTCCACACCAAAAAACACCCAGGATGACTGACATGGATGTAAACAGTTACACTGTAAATGTCTGAAGTTAAATAAGTGAGATTCATCTTTTGCAAATGAGCTGTTGTACAGGTTAGCCAAATATTTGCATTCACAACTCCCAAGCACAAGCAATTGACTGTGTCTAGCTGGTCCAGTTCCTTAAATAGAAGACTTCCATCGCTTTTAGCAGGGAAAGCTTTCAGAAGGTCATGACAGTGATGGAAATTAGCCTGAATGAAAACTCTGGTACATACCAGTGGGTCAAACCAAACCTCAGGCATGGCCTGGAATGTGAATTCGAACTTGATCTGAGACAATTTTTTCCTGTAAAATGTCTATCTTATCTGTGAACTTCTATTCACACCATATAGTTGAACTGCATGTACTTTGAAAATGCAGACTTTTATCCTGACTTATGATCCTAGGTGTAATCCATAAGGTCTTCAAGATAGCATAGTACCTTTTGTGTACCTGTCTTGGTTTTTGATGTAAATGCATCCTGCAAACAGATTGTTTTGCTGTGGGTTTCTGTCAATGTACATCAATTTAGTGCCTTTGGGTTTAGAAAGGTAATCATATCAAAAACCTTAATGCAGTCTTATTTAGTTGAAAAGACACTGAAGCTTTAATTTCTGATAAAGGTTTTAGCTCCATCGGTTTTCATGTTGTTTTTAATGTTACTGGCAGTCTTTTCCTGCTATCTGGGTAACACTGGCACCTAGTGGTTTCTGCCTATAATAACTGGCAAGTTGTAAATTTTTTAACGGGAAAAGGTATGCTATCTGGAAAAAAGAGCAGTATCACAAGTGTATGAGCAAGAATATTTCAGTATCTGACTTTTTTTTTCCTTTTTCCTCAGCCATCATTACCACAGTATTTCCAGTCACTTGTCACGGCCAGGATAGATTTAAATTCTGCCATTTTCTGTCCTTATCACAACAGGACATAATTGGCCAGATGACTACCTGGTATAAATTGAAGCAACTCCATTAAAATCAATCGAGTTTCTTTGACTTACATTAGCTGAACAGATAGCATAATGATCTTAAATCCTTATGCAAGACTTTATAATTTTAACAGACTAGATGGTCAGGTTTTTTTGAGCTGGGAATTTAAAATTAGCCACCCAAATCTGTATGCCATAGAAATAATAAAGCTTGAAAGTCAAGTGATTCTAACCAATCCACTACCACATACAAATATCCTCCTACGGACAAAATTACCAGTAAAAGCCAGTATGACTTGCACCTTCATGGCTGGACTGACAAAAAGAAATAAAAACTAATGCTAAGAAGAAACAGGCAAAATTGTGTGGAGGATCTTATGCCCCAGCGGTGAAACTCTAAGCTGTATGTCCATTACAGTGGACATAATGCTTTGTTATCCAAATGGTTGACACACTGTCTTCAGTTTCTATACTACTCATGTTTACTGTTATACATTGCCAAAAACAACCTCCCCAAACAACCAAAGAAACAAACAACAACAACAAAAAAAAATCAACATCCCACAGACTCTTCTCCAGATAATTATATAAACGGTTAATATATTTTCAAGAATTATAGAAAGGGAAAAAAACTGGAGTTTAA
The DNA here is from genome assembly GCF_000696875.1 of Nestor notabilis. Lineage (NCBI taxonomy): Eukaryota > Metazoa > Chordata > Aves > Psittaciformes > Psittacidae > Nestor > Nestor notabilis. Next base: position 9,171 of record NW_009923507.1, read on the forward strand.
AAAACTAGTCTGGAGTGGAAAAAAACTAAGTATGACAGGTTAAACTAGGAATAAATGGTTAAGACAGAGAAAGCAGGAAATCTAAGCTCTCAATTAGGTAGTTATTCTAACTGACGACGTGTATGTACCTTTCATACCTCAATATTGCATTAAAACTGTTCACACTAGCTCCTGTGATATGTGAGTATGTTTGCAGATAGATGTACTAAAGGAAAGAGGCAAAATCCATGCATTCCTTGCAGGCTATCTTTCACTGAGTTAGTTACTTTTCAAGGCAGGAGTACCAGATCAGCCTCCTTGGCCAGTGCCTAGTGACAACTTTCATAATACAAGGGGAACAGAGTGCTTGTTTGGAGATGGACAGAAAGGAATAAAACTTCAATCAATTCTGTGTATTGGTATGTTCAGGCTGGCGTAACTACCCAGAAGACAGATAAAGTGGCTGCGTTACTTCTCACCTTCCACCCAGCATTATGGACAACACTATGGTATATTTTTGAAAAGACAGTTTGATGCCACAAAAGGAAAATATTTTTCCACTGTAACATCAGAGAAATCCATTCTTTGTCTTTCTACGGATCTGATGAGAAATGTAGTTAAAGGTTAAACAGTATGTGTCCAATACAAAGTACAGGTGGCATTCAACATTAGAAGAGACAAGCAGAAAGTGCTGGGCCATCATCAGAGAAAGAAATCAGTGACAGACTCCCACAAAATGGTTGGAATTAATGATCTTAAAGGTCTTTTCCATCGTAATTGCTTCTGTGATTCTATGATCCTATGAAAAAAACAGAACTTAGCCTTATAGCATATGAGAGGCTAAACTACAACTGAAAGGTCTGCGGAAAGATGGGAAATGTTGCAAATAGTAAGCCTAGAATTTAATTTCAAAAAGAAAAATATTTTGTACACCATACATCATGCAGCAAAAGGGTATGGTTTTAACGTATTGTGTTTATGGGCAGCCCATGATACAATCTTCTGATTAGTTCTGGTCTGCCCAGTTTTAAACAGTTCAGCCATAGAGATAGCTATTGATAGTCTTAAATTTTGGCATTTTTCTGATTATGCCTGAAAACAAAAGAATCGAATGTATGCCTAGCTCTCAGGCAAAACCTTTTTTATTTTTCATTTTCAAGATGTTAAAATAGCATTTCTTCATATTTCTTTTTTAGTACATGCCACTAAAGTCTGTGAAGGAAATAAGTGATCCATACAATTTTTTAGCCGCTTTTCTTTTTTTTTTTTCCTTTTAAGACATATTTTGCTGTTACATAATAAATGTCTGACAGTGTTCAGTCATATTTTCAATTAAAATCTGGAGTGCTGGTAAGATAGCAAAATGTTTGAATTTTACAGAAAAAAAAATCATTGAAACCTCTTTCAATTAATCAGATTTTAATGGAATTACTTTTTAAAATAAATAACCAATAGAAATATTATTCCTTTTACAAAAAGAATAATATTCAGAAAACTAAGTTTGAATAAAATTTTTTTTTTACTTTACAAAAGCTACAAGTTTTTCCACAGTAAACAACGTTTTTGCTAATATTAAGGCAATCTTTATTAACTCTGAGCTATTCAACAACTAGGGGAGTATTTTAATTGATATTCTAAGTACTAGTGACAGAATAGATGTATTTGGCTCCCCTACTGGTTCTTATCTGGCTTTTCCTATGTTACGGTTACAAGCTGCTCTATACAGTTGCATAGTAAAGCACTGTCAGCATATGCACAGCCGTGTGCAGCAAAGGCATTCTACAAATCCCAAAATCAAATAACACATACTAACAAATCACTTTATTTTGCAACTCTGGAAGTATCATGAGTGGAATTATTTAGTATGACTAGGAAAGCACATAAACAGTTCTCTGTTAGATATAAATGTATTTCAAAATATTACTGTTTCCCATATTTAAGATAGAAGCTAAGAAATGCTACTGTATAGATGTATCTATCTAAAATGAGGTATTGGGTGGGTAGATAGATAGATAGATAGATAGATATAAGCAGGGGGAAGAGAAAGAATTAAAGAACTGCGAAAAAAATGGGCTGAAAGATATAATGAATTCTGATGAGAAGCACAGCCATCCTGTCAGTTTGTTCTGCTTCACAAAGAGCCAAGACAAGAAACTCCAGAAATTTCTATTATTTATCCACACAGAAGAGATACAACAGTGTTTTTTGTGATACAGGCTTTCAGGATCCACACCTACAATGATGGAAAAGCCATGCTGTTGTAGATAACTCTGCACCATATATGCCTGTCTCAAAACCTGGCAAGAGTTTCCCCTTGAAGATGGGTTGAGTGACTGTACATTTTGTGAAATATTGTCATATGACTGTTTGCTGTGCATGATGTTGCAGTAACTACACTTCTCACTGGATTTTAAATAGCACAAGGAAATAATTAGCATTGTAGAGCAGGTTGATTTATTAAAACAAGTTCCAGATCAACCAGGAGCATTCATTAATTAAAGGTGAGAATGGACAGTAAAACATGAAATCTGTAGGCCAACTCTACACCAAGTGCTGTAATTTGACTAAATCTGAAGTGAGTGTTTCAAGACTTGATTGGAAGTAGGCAAAATATATTTATGTTCTGTATCTGGAAGAGAGGAGAAGCTGACCAATGTCAAGGGTTCATCTGTTTGCTGCTCTCAAGCATCTTACCTGTTTCTGCAGGTACCTTTCACTGTTCCAGGAAAAAACAAACCTAATAGCTGTATCTGCAAGCTGCAGAGATTGAAGATACCCCCTTCTTCACTCTTCCTGTCATTCTCCTCTGTGGCTACCGTGGTATTCTTTATGATTGTGTCTGCACCCAGGTCAACACCTTCTGCCTATACTGAAGGGCTTAATGTAGCTTGCTTTTCCTCCTCAAAATGTAAGACCACAGTTCCCACTTACACAGACTCATGAGTTATGATTGTAGGCAGACAGTGCCTATGCACACACCTGGAGAGGGTATTCCCTACCTCTGGAGAAATAAGTGGTGGGGTGAGTGCCTGCTAGTCTTGCTAGTAAAGCAAGTAGTAGCCATAATGCAACTCTGGATAAGGCACAGTCAGGAGTCTGCCTTGTGCTCACTGTTGTGGCGTACAGATGCTGTCAGACTGCTTTTACTTTATAGCTATGTCCCAGCACTGCATACATGGGCATGAGCAAGACAGCTCAGCTCAGTCTGTAATCAAACTTCAACATGCTGACTCCAGTGAAAGGCTTTTCGAACATGGCTCCTGAGGTTACAAGGAAGCATACATTCCAAATACCTCCCTGCAGCTACTGGGTCTGTTCATCATTCCCCCAGTTTCTGTTACTATATCATCACTAAAGTTATTGTTTCTCATCATGCAGTGTCCTCCATGACATCCTGTGATTTGGTGGATACAGCTCTGTCACCTGTGTGACAGGTGTAGTTGTTCCCTGACCCATACGGAGAAGCTCACCCAGTATAGAGCAGCAGTATAGGATCATACCAGATGAACCATGGAATCAAGGCTTTTTTCCTGGGTTAATGTCACTTTGCACTTTGCACAAATTAGTAAAGTAATGTCTGATCCAAACTCAGTGTTTCAACCCTGCTCAATTTCTGGATTAGTTCATGTTAAGCCAATTAAGAGGCTTCTGCACACAATAGGTTTATCCTATAAACTCATCCTTAGCTTAGCAAATTTAGTGCCAGCTATTCAGTGGAACCCAGATCCTTCTGTTTTCTTTTTCTGTTATGTGTGGTCATTAAAGATTCAGTTTCAGTGAAGTTTCAATAAAATCAGGAGCTTGCCTGGGACTGACACACTTTCCTTCTGTACCTGGGAGCACTACTCTGTGACCCATGTGAGGCAACTACACTCTGTTATGAAGGAGATGTCACTTTCTGTCACACTGCTTCTAGTAGTTCACTCTCAAGTTTGCTGAAGCATTCAGTTAGGACAGATGCTATATAAATATAATCACCAATAAACACTGCATTAAATAGCACTGGACAAGGGAAGAAACCGGTCATTCTATTCCTAATATAGTAATATTTCTTACTTTTATGGAGAACTGAATGCAGCACTATCCTAAAGTCAGACATTTCCCCCTTTTTACTCTTTTCCCCTTTTGGGGAGAGAGGAAGCTATTACAGTACTAACCACACGATGGTGCTAGATGGCATTTGAAGCTTTTAGCAGACTATAAGAAAAGCTATTTAATTCTTAATATATGTAAATACCACAAGAGTAGTAGTAATCAAGTTTATATTGGATGGTAGCATGAACATAAACAAGTACTTAAACCAGATCATTTAAGATGTTCACCTTGTCCAGCTGTAGCTGTTCGTGCCCATTTGGTGTCTGAGAAGCAGAGAATGGCCTTTTGCTTCCACCAATGCACTTAGTATGCTGAAAAGAACAGTTTGGTTTGTGCAATTTTTTATCATCAAATGTATTTTTCACCAAAAATATGTGTGGTGCAAGAAGGTTTCATTTTTCTCAATTTGGATATAGAAGTCTTGTGGATTTTTGCATAACAGCTGAACAAAAAAGGATCTATGCAGTGACCGACAGTTTCTAGCTGCAAGAAAATGTCGAGGAAAAATAAAGGCACGGTTTTGACATGTCTCAGCACTTAATTACTGCAACACTTACAGCATCAGAATATCCTATGATACAGAAAAAGAGCAAACCAGTTTTTAAAGTGCGTGGCACTTTTTATTAGTGGCTTTGACTGTTAATTCTTTATAATTCATAATTGAAAGTGTTGGTCTTATTCTTTTACTAGCTTTGATTTAAAGGAGGACTTTAATGCATACCTAACTTAAATATTTGCGCAATCCTGCAACGTCAAATCAGTGTTTGGAACACCATGCAATGTAAAATTGCTACTCTGCAGGCAAATGAATAGTGCTGTTGCAGGCTTGTACAGTACAGGTAGCATACATTAATAGGTGTCTAAGGAATTGTGAATGTGCAGCATTTCTGGGAATCTCAAAACTGGAACCCATGAAAACACATTTATATTATCACAAGCATAAAGGATATGAAAACTGAGTTAATATCATTAGGAATCCAGATTGCTCTGGATTGAACCTAGAATCCAGCAAGGAAGTTAAGGGGAAGGATTTTGGGTCATTCCAAAATGCCTTAAAATGCTTGGTTTATTTAAAGCTTATGAATGGGACCTTTTCCCTGAGAAAAGTTTTGTGAAGGACAAGAAGTAGAGTCTGTTTAAAGGCATTCTTTTCTGGAGGAACTACATGTTGAGTTTAATCTTCTTTCCACAATCCTGCATAGAACTATGCTAGTACTCCCTGACCTTCACAGCCTGTCGCTGTCCCCAGGCTCACAATGATGAAGATTAAGAAGGAATTAGGATTATATTTTTTCCCCTTCTGTTCAGTGACAGAAATCTATCATTTACATGAGGCAGCATCAAGTGATGTTCTGCTGTTGTTAAAATGGCCTAAACTTTCAGATATGCCATATCTTGTTACTGAAAAGACTAAATGAATGCAGCAAAATACAGCGAGCAACTCTAAAGTATCTGGATATAGAATTATTTATGTGTTTTGGTTTTTATTTACTTAGTGGTTCAATTAGATATTTTATAATTCCCCATATAGCAGTCTCAAAAGTGGCCAGGCATTTTGCCTATGTTGATCCCAAGATAACTGTATCAAATGTGAATCCTCTTTACCAGTAACAAATCTTACATGCGTGCTGTTTGAATCTGCATTGCCAATTTGAATGTTTTGTCTATACAGTCTAATATATATATACACTTAACCACAAGTATGGAAAAGTTCCATCGCTGTACATAAAAACAAGCAGCACATCTGAGTCTGAGGACTAACAGAGGGAGAACTGAATCCTACCAAAACCTACTCTCTATGCTCAAATATTCATTTTGCAATGGTTCCCACTCATTGTCATTTCTGACTGGCAGTGCATACAAAGGGGCATGCAGCTGCTCAGCCTGACAGTTCCAGCTGGAGCTATTTTTGAGTCATCTGCATAGAAGGAAAAAGGCGATCAGAATAATTTTTAAAAATGAAGTAAAGTTTACAAATTCACATAAGGACTAAACAGAACACTCAAACTTTTAGTCAGAAAAGAGAGGGTATGTGTGTGAAAAGTGCAAAGAGTTTGTGTCTCATCAAATTACTTCCTGTGGGTATTGTAGCTTCCATTTTATGTTATTAAAACTAGCAGAAGGGTAAGTGACTTGGTATCATCTGGTCCATTAATACACCCACAAGTAATTTACTGCTTCCCAGGTCAAGATGCTGAAGCCAGAAATGTCATTGTTAGAATGAATATAATGCAAATATAAACCCATGGCTAGAGCTGGGGGAAATTTAAGTACTTAACGCCTAAATTGTATTGGAAATAAAGTTTCTCTATTCCTAAAGATTGTCTTAATACACATATCCAGAGGTCTTCCCTTCCCTGACCCTTGCAAAGTGTTCAGCTCCTAATGTGTTTATTTTACAAAAATTACACCTCCAAGCATAAGCTGTGTGTGAAGCATAAGCTGGCCTATCAAAATGAGTTGATGGTTCACATTTCTTTCTAGTAAACAAGTTGATCATTGGTGTACATGTACATGCCTGGCCTCAGGAATGAACCATTAGTTAAAATGTTACAATCCCTATTTTGTATCTCTCCTACTGAGTGCTTTAATCACTGAATTCCAAATAACACCCTTTCTATCTTCAAAGTTCATAAATTCAGTAATCTTGAACTTATTCTCATACAATAAAGGAACATCAACAACTGAGTTGCAATGTGCTCCCTTGCATGAGTATCTGATAATCAGCTCTTTGAAACACTAGTAGTAGACTGGAAGTAGGACATGTTGATTTGTAATCATTTGGGGCTCCTCTGAGTAAAAAGTCTGTTCCCCACAGTACTGTACAACAGCTTCATTATTAAAATAAAACATAAAATTTTTCAAAATAAAATTCTTATAAGTGAAAAGGTAATACTTTATCTCAAATGTAAAATATAGTTCTTTAATTTTATGCTCTGAACTGGAGTATTTTTTCACGTGGTTTTAGGTGGAAAACTTCCCATAAAAGAGAAATTATACTTTTTTAACAGAGATAAGAATTACTTCTCTGATGATAAAACTAACATTATTTATGAAAAGTCATACCTGATTGTATGTGAAATGAAACACTAAACTCCAATTTCTTTTAAGACTAGGATCACAGACACAGATTCTAATAAAGATGCAGACGACTGTGTCTTAATTATGGGGTTTAATTGCACAACATTTAATTGTCTTGCCTATTTTCTCACTTGGGTGCATACACCCCATCAGTGCCACATACCTTTTTCAGTTTGATAACTCCTTCCTGGGTGTTCTCATCTGTTGTAATGTCAAACAAGTTTCCTCCATCCCCTGGAACTATATTATACTCAATTTCTGCATTTTTCCCAAAATCAGGGTCCACAGCTCTGATCCTTCCAATAGCAGAACCGACGTGAGAGGACTCAGGTACTTTTAAATGGAAGATACCTGTGACAAAGTGGTAGACAGTCATTCTTGGGATTTCTTGACAATTAGCATAGTATGTCTGATTAAAACCATGGAGCCTGGGCAAAATAAACAGACTTAAATAATCCAGTTAAAATTATGAGATCAAAACAACAAATGATTAGAAGAAGATATGCATGTTTTACCCACTGATTTCCCCTAGTTTCTAAATTTGGTCCAGTGCAACTGTAAGAGCCTTATCATCTCTGTCTCTTGAGATAGATATCTGTATTTCTATCTTTAATTTTACCCATACGGTTGAGTCTTTTGTATTAAATTCTACTTGTAAACAGTATACGTTTATAAGCATTTCCTCCTATGTTTAACAATTTTTAGTATCTGATTTTTTTGTTTGAGAAAACACATCTATGCATTTCACAGTACTTGAAAGGAAAAATGCAGTGGAAAAAGGGTTTCAACCCATTTCTGTAATACTCAGTATTATAATTACATGTACAAGTCCTTGTGGGAAGATAAAGAATATTGTTTATACATTAGCCACCAGAGGGTGCTCTTACTAAAATTTCAGTGCTAAACATAAATTTTTAGCTCTGCAGTTTCATTTTCAGCTTATTTACCATTAGTGGTAATAAAAGTTAAAAAAACTCTCAACCAAACACAAAAATTACACACTTTTAAAATAAGCCATACTACTTATATGTGAGGACAGTCTGATTTCATTCAGGGAAACAGCTATGTCAAAAAAATGCAAGGCATAATAGCTGAAAAAGCTAAAAGAAAAGGTCCAAAGTACTTTGAGCAAGCCTTCACTTTAATGACATCAGTAGCAACAGGCCTAAGTTTATACCGTGCCCTGACTTACTACACCACTATTGAAGTGACGGCCTTTCCTGTTCAGCTGCATCTCTTGCTGGAATTTACTTTGCCTGTGAACACCACTGTGACAAGTATTTGCAGTGTGCAGGTAGCGTTATCTTACTTCATGCAGCAGCCTTTGCTGTCAAAATCACCAGCTTTTGGAACTGATTTCAATGGGCCCAGGATGTTTGATTTGCTTCATCCTGCCTCTCAGCAAAGCTAGCATTTGCTTGCCCTATGATTTCTTTTCCTGGGTCATCCTCCAGCAGCTCTCATACAACAGCCCCTTTGGTGCAGGAAAACATTGGCAACGGCCTTTTCTTTTCCTCTCTATGTGAACACATAGGAGGACATATACACTTCTTTTTCAGTAGTACAGCAGGACGGGCACCTATGACTAGTGGGAGGTGTATCAGGGGAATTTCTCTGAGATTTCTGCTTGGTACTGGTTCAGTCCCTCTTCACAAAATAAGGCTCTGAGAAGTTGTATATTGTGTAACAGCAGGATAGATGACTTTCACATCCAGCCGTTGAATTAAACAGCAGATGCTGTTGCCTGTCATTATCTCCTCACAATGCATGCTGTGCCAGCTTTTTCAGCTTTGCAATATATCCAGGTGAGGGAAAAAATGACATTAGGACTGCTGGATTAGGAGCAAATCTACTCTTTTGTGAGCTAGCAGTTTGGACTGTATAATTGTCTGATTACCTCTGAAAAAAATCTGTTTTGTTTACTTCCTCCCTTTGCCTGTCAGTATGAAAAGTATACCTGAAGGCAAACCTTTTCTTGTTTCCACAACATAGTTTTAGCCCTGATACGCAGTTCTTCTACAGACTCTTACACTGGATGACAGAAATCATTGCTGCAGTGTTTGCTCTTTACAGCCACAGTTTTAGTGAACATAAAATGTAAAAGCATATGATAATGGATTTTTACTTTTTTGCCTAGTTGGGCTATTCTTAGTCAACTGAAGAGCACTCAGATTCATTAAAACAAATATTTCTCCATAAAACATTGTACCTGGCTGTAAAATGTATGGGACGTAGATGGAGTCAAAGAAACACTACATTACTCATTTCAGATGGTTTAGGCTTTTATCAGTTATTGTCAATGACTTGGCATTTCATCACTTCCAGAAATTCAACAGCAATAAAGATAGGGTCATTCAGATTAATTTGAAATTCTGAAGTAATCTTCAGCTCTGCCAGAGTCAGATCTCTGAAGATGTAGTATGTAATTACATGGCCATCGTCCTCCTGTAACATTATCTTCACAGCATATGGAAGCTGTTAATGGTGCTAGTGTGACAATACTTTGAGAATAAAATAAGTAAAAACAAATAATGTATATTGTTCCCAGCTCAGGGAAAAACTTCAAGAGAAAATAATGTATAGCAGAAAACCATCTTTTTTCATGCCAGGAAATAGTCCTTGTATAGAAGACATTTGAAATGATAACACATGCTGCACATGAAATACAACAGAAAGACAGTTTTGTGGATTTTTATTTTTCTGTTTCTAGAACACATTATTTGTTGCTGTGGACTTGCTGTGACAGTTTAGCATTATTCAGTTTTTACCGTCCATTTTGCCTGTGTACACTATTACCTCCATTTGCTGTAGAGGTATATCAAAACAGGCCTGAGTAATAACCTTTTACTCCCAAAGGTCCTAAAAATCTGGTTCTCTGCAGCTTCTAGGAATGATGTAACAAGTAGCTCAGACAAACTTACACAGCAGCTGGTTACGCTGCTCAAACAGTTCTGTCAAATTCTGTAGATTGTCACATGTGACTTCTCTGCCTACAAAAATATTTTCTTCCACTTGCATTAGCCTCTTTTAAATGTGTTTTCTAAGTTTGCTGCTGGCTTTTGTAAAGGATGAGTTATATTGGATGTACCAAAGGAGCAAGCCCTTTCTTCGCTCAGGCTGCATTATGAAACTGGACTCTGCAACTAGTTACCTTTCTGCTGATATCACTCGTGTATATTGCATGCAAGTCAGAATATTTTCATCTATAGGAAAGACAGTAGCAATGCATATTGTCTGGTCAAGATTTTTCACTCTCTTGTAAATGGAATTTTCAGGGTGAAAAAAAAAAGAAGTTATTTTTAACACCAAAGGTCATGTGCCAGTTGACATGGTTAACTTACACAATACTTCACACTTAAATTACACTTAAAATCCAATCCAGAATCCAAAACTAGAGAAAGTGAAGCTACAGTGATTATGTAGCTTAGCATAAGCATTCAGGCTTTCCCTTATAAATCCTGTATACTCTCTAAGTGACTCAAAATGTGAAAGTTCCTCAGAGTTTCAGGTTCAGCGGCTTCAATGACGATGATAAAAATACATGAGTGATGATGCTGTTGAAGCTTTTAGGCTGAAATGACAGATAGAGCTTATTAGCCAGCCCCAAAACTCGGTAATAACCATTCAGGAAACTGAAGTGGAGGTGAGCTAACATGCTGCCTCTGAGTTTCTAAAATAAAGATGATTCCAAAGCACATAGCAGGAAAAAAAATCAGAGCTCAGTAAGTGACAGGTAATCTGGTAATCAGTCATATTGACTGAAATTCAGCACACGTTTACAATTATTTTGACATGATTAGACTAGTTTTAGCTTTTAAGGCTCCAAAGATGTTCTGGGGTTTTACTTAAAGAGGTTGGGTTTTTTTTTAATTTTATTTTATTTCTCTACACCTTCCATTCATGAGTACATCATCTTTTACCAAGAAGGTTTTCAATTCTAATAAGAAGAAGAAATGAAAATCGTTATTACATCTCATCAGCAAAACAAGTATTAAGAAGTAACATAGGTTAGCATCTACAGACTCAAGCTAAATGCATAATGGCCTTCAACCAAAGAGCTGCAAATGCTATTTGAACTTTTTTCTAATCTGTCACTATACAAGTACTGTGTGTATGCAAGATTATCCTCTCCTGCTTTTTCTTTGTCTGTATTTTTTTCAGTTGTCTTTGGCAGCTGCCGAAGTATTGCATTGCAGTTAATAGTGATAGCATGAATCTTATAAGCAACCACATTGAAATAAATATATTTCTTTTTGACCTAAATCTTTAATGTTTTCTCAGGAGAAAAAAAAAAATAAATCAGATTATGTATATGATAATATTCTTGTTATCTTAAATTACCAAGGCAGTTCAGTTTTTATCCTGGTCAGGTTATAAGGGCACTGATTTCTGTCTGCTTCGGAAGAACCCAAAGACAATAGTTCATGTATACTTGCTGGTGTTTTAACAGCAAGTTTATAAGCAAAAGGAAGGATAGTGTAAACACAAGCAGATACTTAGTATACTAAACCTGTTACATCAGCTAGAGCTAATCAGCCTAATAATTAGTGGCATCTGATGTACATGCTCCTAAAACTGGGAAGATGAGATTTAGCACAGCATGTTCCTCTTCCAGCTGCAACTCTGAACTGCAGGGGGCTGAGATCTTGTGCAGGAAAGAAAAAGGCCAGGCTTTGTCACCATGTGCTCTGATGCAGGTCATGCATGACCCAGCATAGGCTGGTAAAACTTCTCCCATCCTCTGACTAGGCTAGGGTTTATGGCCTCATTAGACAGAGAATAACCATTCTTAAAAAATTCCTGTTTCTCTGCTGTGGATGCCAAAGTCCGCACCTAGCAAGAGCTACATTTCCCCAGACTGCAAAGATCCTGGATGTCCAAGGGTCCCCAGTTCTTCAAGGGAAAATAAGCAGAAGCAAAACTACTTTAGAGTTTGATCCTGCCCAAGTTTAGGGTAACCCACATGATGGAGTTTCCCCAGATGCAGAGCCAAAACTCTGTCAGCCTCTCAGGTGAGCTAGAAGACTGAGTTTTTGAGGCCATCCTCTTCCTCCTTCCCTAAAGGGGAAAAAAAAAAGTTCATCATACCTGGTATAATTTTTGTATACTGAAAAATTTCAGTTTAATCATTTGTTGTTTTTTTCCAGTAATAAGCCATTGTCAGAAAGCTTTTTCAAAATAAACCTCCTCATTGCATGTCGGAGACTAATTCCACAGAGCATAACATCCCCTTTGTTGGAGCAAGGGTTCAGGAAATGGGAAATGTCAGTTCATTATCTCAGCTGAAGATATTTGGACCCACAGCTTCTGCTTCCAAAGAGTGCTGGGTGTAGCAAAGGCAATACAGAATATTGTCTTTAATAACATAGTGTAGAAATTATTTTAGAGACAATTGTTTAGAGCCACAGACACTCAGATGTGTGTGTCCTAATACCTAGGCAAGGATAATACTTAAATTTCTTTGAAGAATCTTAAATTTTCTTTTGAATGGTGGCATAGTTTTACCAGGAAGGGAAGAAAATGCTCATTTCTAGAACTTCCTCAAGTTTATAATGAGGGGTTTCTCCTAGATAATATGGAGTTGAATTCTGACAAGCTGAAGAGACCAAGACAAGTGTCCTGGTTTCAGCTGGAATACAGTTACTTTTCTTCCTAGTAGCTGGCACAGTGTTGTGTTCTGGCTTTAGTCTGAGAACAATGCTGATAGCATGACAATGTTTTAGTTGTTGCTAAGTAACTTACCTTGATCAAGGATTTTTCAGTCTCTCATGCTCTGCCAGTGAGGAGGGGCACAGGAAGCCAGGAGGAAGCAGAGACAGGACACCTGACCTAAACTGGCCAAAGGGGTATTCCATACCACAGCACGTCATGCCCAGTATATAAACTGGGGGGAGTTACCCGGAAGGCCCAGATCACTGCTCAGGTCAGGCTGGGTATCAGTTGGCAGGTGGTGAGCAATTGCATCACTTGTGTTTATCGTTTTTCCTTTCCCCTTTAAGTTTTCTATTTTCTTCCCTTGTTATTTTCATTATAATTATCATTATTATTATTAGTAGTAGTATTATATTGTACATTAGTTATTAATCTGTTCTTATATCAACCCATAGATTTTACATTCTCTTGATTCTCCTCCCCATCCTGCCCAGGGAAGGGAGGTGGGGAGGAGGAACCAAAGCAGGGTGAGAGAGCAGCTGCATGGTGCTGAGTTACCAGCTGGGCTTAAACCACGAGAACAAGTTCCTGAGTAACTACTTTAATTATATTGTTATTACTGTAGAGGAAAGATCTCTCCATTATTACTTCCTCTTCCACTGGTCTTGCTATACAGAAAATTGGTGGCTAAATGGTCATCTGTGCAATATCTGACTTTGTCAATGTGTTCTTGTCATAGACAATATGCTGCCTGCATCTCTAACAGCTTATGTGGAAAACCAGTTCTAGATAATCAGCTTCATTATGCATACGATGCATAATGACCAATAAAGAACTGGTCTGCTAATATCCAGCCTATTGATTAAGAAACTGTTACCAGACAAAAGCAGTAGTCCAAAATGCCATAATAAAAAAAATTTTTGGGTGTATAGTCTAAAAGCTTGAATGAAATGTTTTTATGTAAGTTATACAGTAGTTATAAAGAATTATCAAGGTGTAGCATGTCTTATGGATAGAATAGGGACAGGAGAAAATGTCTTTCCTTTTTCAGAATCTCAGGCAGCATGTAATTGGCATTTATCAGGTAGGTCTATTGGTAATATTTTGGTGATAACACCATCACTGTGAAATAAATCAATACACTTATTCCCTCTATAAAATTTAAATTGCATGATATATGTGAAATGTTAACATGATGAAAAGTATATTGCCGAGGATGGGACACGGAGTTTGTAATGCTCTGCTTAACATCTCTGCTTCTTAAATATCTTGCAGGAGCTTTTTCACATTTTCTTTATTACTCTAGCACAAAATATAATAAACACAATTTTACTACAATTCATTTACTTTGTAGTAAATGGTCAAACCATTTACTTTTGAATCTAAGCCAAGTGCTCTAAATCATCTGTATTGGAAGAATCATTTTTCTCTCCACCAACAGAGGAAATTAGGTCCCTATCTTTAGTCCTCCAAGTCACACCTGAGTTACATACCAAAAATCACCTAAACAAAACATACTCAACATTTGTATTACTCAGAAGACTCCCTGTGAAGCTTTCGTTTTCACATGCTCATTAGGTACATTTTATGTATATTACTTTACCATGTTGGCACAGTCTAAAGCAGAAAATTACTATTTTTAAAGACAAAAAATTTAAATCATAAAGTACAAGTGCATAATAGTTTAGTGTTCTTTGTTTTAAGTTTTGGTTTACTATATGCAGTTCCCTAAAATACTTGTGATTTAATGTGTGATATAGACTAAAATATAATGATACAATCGGATGTCAAATGGCTTCACAGTTGTAATCTCTTCCACTCTACAGCAAGTATGATCAACTTATCAAAAGTGATGTTTATGTCTTCCAATTTAAGTGTTTAAAGATGAGATCGCTATATAAATACTACTCCTCTTGCAAAGAAACCTGAAAAAAAAATCATGAATTTGACAGAAAACTTGAGAATTCCTCTAGCATATTTCTGTGACTTTATTTTTATAGCTTCCTTCATACGAAAATTCAACTAAACATGTATTTTGGACTCAGAGAAGGCAGTTTCAAAGCTGGTGTCTGCAGCTCCTACTGCTGTCAGTAGGAACCTTTGGACTGTGGCAAGCACTTTTTGGGCATCCTATTTAATGCTTCTTCAAGGAGTGGAATACTCTTGAAAATCTTGACTACAACTGTGGTTATTAGATAGATGTTTTTAGAAATCATGAGCCTAAACCATTGTGATTATAACTAGAGAATTACATATGGTCTCTTTCACTTCTTGCTGCATTGTAGCCTATGGATTTTCAAAAAGCAAGCCCAACATGGTCAGAAGTAGAAAGGCTGTGTTGGATTTCTTACGTAGACAGAAGGCCATGGGGAAAAAGGCAGATGTCACCAGAAATGATAGTGCAAGCAAGTGACACTGTAGTCTGTGAGTCACTCTGCAACCAGTTCTCAAGGCACTGCAAGGCAACCCCATGCTATTAAATCTGTAGCCCTAGCTACTCTTCAGTATCAGAAAGTAGGCGGAGATGCATGGTGCTTTTAAGCCATCCCAAGGTTACTGTGGATAATTTCATGAATCCAATCTAAATACTCACTGTGTTTTGAATGAATAATTTCTTCATTGCTCCCCACAGAAAACACATTGGGGTAGAATGAATATATGTCATGAATCCTGCCAAAGTTTGTTGAATTTCTTTGAACCATATTTGTTTACACTTCTATACAGAAGATAGTAGATGTAAAATAGAATTAATAAATTTTAATAATCTACTATGATGATAATGATGTATTTAAAAATAACTGACCTACAAATCTTATTGTTAATGATCAATTACCCCTTAAACTTGGTGATACGGGGAAAATGAATTAGGTAAATGCAGACTAACAACAGAATTTTATGACCAGTAGATGATACTTAACTTCTAACCACAGCTGTGCTTATTTGTATTTCTTGGACTATTGCTTACTGTGCAATCAGAGCACTACATTTTACCTAGTGACAAATTACCTATATTTTTTCATTGATTATGGAATTGTACCAAGAAATAGCTATATTTGCTTCAGCTCTGCTTTGAAGCTGAGGGTTCAGTCTCTCTCAGTTTAGAGCTTTAAGGAGATTTTTGTTTCATCCCATCAGTACTCCAAACAATCCTTTAAGGATAGTCTTTACTAGTTACGCATTCTTGAGAAATTTTTAAAACCAATGTTAAGTGTAATAGACAAATCTTACTAAGCATTTAGTGTTTTGAGAATCTATGGTAACTGAATATTTCTCCCTCCAGTTTGTCTTTTTTTTTTTTTTTTTCCCAAAATATCATGCTTTAGTTGGGGTTTGGGTCATTGTTCAGTCTGAATCAAATGTTTCACTTTCAAGATGCTTTATGATCAAGCATGCAACAGTGACAGCTATCAAAAAACCCCAAAACATTTCTATGGAGCTTTTACTAAGACTACATCCACTTTTGGGTGCAAATAAGCTCTTCCTAAAAGTGCTTAAAGAATTCTGATGCAGAAAGGAATAATAAAAATGTAAGAGAAAGTTGGCATAAGTGTGAATAGAAATCTACATAGATGAATTTTATGCTAACTTCTTTATGTTGCTCACAAACGAACAGTAACAGAAGCCTTCTTAACTGTCAGCTGCTGTCACCCAAGGTGGGCTGTATGGCCTGGATTGCAAAGCATAGGCTCAAAAGAGCCATGACTGTACTCCACGGCCCAGAACCAGCCAGTATAGAATGACCTATTTCCATGTTATTAAATTCTTTTACCCACAGCAAAATAGGTTAGCTTTTTTGGAAATTGACTGCAGAGAATAGTTCCTGACCTGTACTAATTTCCAGAAATGCCCTGAATTTGACTGAGAAAGCTTTACTTGGGGTTGGTCAAAACTGTGGCCAGTGAATGTGCTAAAGCTAACAGTATGGATGGTTTAAATGTCCAGGAACTTTCCCTGACACTTTCATGTCCTTCTTCAAGTCTTCAAAGCAAAATATGAGCCACTGAATACCTTCTTTTATTCTATGTAAAAACGTCTATAATTGCATTGATTAAGTGTTGGTGTAAAAAAAAAGTACAGAGGCTTTTTTATGACCGAATGTCAAACATGCAGCTAAGTCGGGTCAAATAGAAACAGCAGGCAAGAGTCACTAAGCTGTGTGACAGTGTAGTAGCAAAATAGAACTGTAAAGAGCTTATCTTCCTGGGATGGTAAAGACTCATGATCTCAGTATAGCTAAATGTGGAGAGTCTCAGAGCTAGCAGTGAACCAACAAAGGATTAATTGTTTTAGCAGTGTTATTACTGGGGAGAACAAAACACTTGTGAAGAAGGAGACGATGGCCACGCTGTAGTTATGAGATCAATGACAAAGTTGTGTCTCTTTTGGGAGAAGGGAGACTCCTTCTCCCAGGAATGCATGTTGAATGTAGGGATAGGCAGGGTGAGGAGAAAAGAGGCCAGAGGAAATGGAAGCAGACATGCCAATGGTGCAGAGGTGTGAGACTTAGAAGGAACCTGGATTAAAGAAGACTTACTCTAAATCCACCTATGATTCTGTAAGAGCATTGAACAAAGACTGGTCTGCTAGTATTTATTTGCATACTGATATGACTATTGTTTTTCTGGTGTTAAAGCTGTATTTAAGCAACTCCCAGGTGTTACAATCCAAAAGTTCAATGACCTCTGCATGGCTGCTGGTTTCATGATTGGCTTACAACTGCATGAGCCCATTTCGGGAGTCTTTTCATTCCTCTCTTCCATCATGCCTTCAAGTAGTTTGTTAAAATAAAAATGTTCAACTCAAAAATACAGTTCTGTTTTACCCAAAACTCACAAGTAAATGGAAGTCAGACTTCCTTAATATTTTCTGACATTGAAAGATTTAAGCTTGGTTTATGAAAGTAAGCTGGTATTTTTTTCCATTTCTGTTTTACGGAGTAGACCAGGATTCGACCTTCCATCCCTTTCTAATTCAAAGCAAGCTCTGACTCTGCCTCTAACCTAATCACTGCCTGCAGGCTAGCTGCAATGAATCTGTCCACCTGTCCTGTATAAGTATCTCCCATTTGGTATAAAATAAGTAATTAGTTGCTGGAACTGAATGAAGGCATCTTGTCTGCCAGGCATATTCTTTAATCAATGAACGATGGATTCATTTTCATTCTGAGAGCCAATGAAGATGCAAGTGCTGTATACAAAGCACAACACCTTTTAACAGGAGTACCAAGAGAAGCCATACTTCCCTTTCTAAACTGCAGTGGGTAGAATAGCTTCCCAGAAAGCTGGATAGACTTGTTAAAATACTTAATTAGGCAGATCAGAACTCTAAGCATCAATCCCAAGTAAGTTTTCTAGCAAATTTTCCTTTTTTTTTCTTTTATCAGAACCTCTGCTTTCATTATTTTAATTTTTTAGGTTACTGAACAGAATAATTTCTTAATCATACAGTCGTTTTCTGTAGATGCCTAAAGTACTACTGGGTGGGATCTGTGTTGTATTCTCCTGAAATCTTTAAAAACATTTATTTTTTATTTTTTTATTATA
>NW_009923508.1:0-15025 GCF_000696875.1 Nestor notabilis
CCAGAGAAGGGCAGTGGAGCTGTTAAAGGGTCTGGAACACAGGTCTGGTGGGGAACAGCTGAGGGAAATGGGGTGTTTAGTCTGGGTAATAGAAGGCTCAAGAGGCACATTATCGTTCTCTACAACTACATGAGAGGAGCAAGGTGGGTGTCCGTCTCTTCTCCGAAGTAACAAGTGATAGGAAACGAGGTAAGAGGCTTAAGCTGCACCAGGGGAGGTTTAGCTTGGTTATTGGGAAGAATTTCTTCACTGAGAGGGTGATCAGGCCCAGGGCAGTTGTAGAATCATCTTTCGTGGAAGTGTTCCAAAAACATGTAGATGAGGCCTTCAGTGACATGGTTTAGTGATGGACTTGACAGTCTTGGGGTAACGGTTGGACTTGACAATCTTAAAGGTCTTTTCCAACCAAGTTGATTCTATGTTTCTGTGATTCTAAAATTATAAAAGTCTGTATTTTTATAGTGAGTGCCATGGTTCGCAATTTTTACCTTGGAGGTGAGATAAAAACTTCCATGACAGGGAATGTGAAACTTGCTTTGCCTACAGAGTTTTGTTCATATGAGTATCCCTCCGAGATTCTGTTTCACATATTTGTTATTGAGAGCATTATACTGCAAAGGTGTTCTAGTATCTTTGCAACATGAGTTTTACTGTTTTGGTGATCTTACTGCACTACTGTTGTATTCCTAATATAACTCCCACCTTGAGTGGGAACTTGCAGTTCAGTATTTAAACATTACTTTTTCCTCAGTGTCATCCATCATTTTATGTACTGCTTCTGGTAAGATGGGCAACAATGTGTAAGGTGTCACATAATGCTGTATTACAACTTTTCTTGGAAACTATTGGAAAGGATTTGTGAGGCATGAGGAGAGGGTAGGGAGGAAACACTGCTGGGAATGAGTATCTGTCACTTCACTGGGTCTTTGAGAAGCATAAAAAGAAAAGTGAGCTCATCCTCAACCTCTGATGTGGACTTCTTCAGAGGTGTTGGGAGCTGCTGGACACACAAAGCAGTGAGCAAATGATCTCTTATACAAGGGCTGTGAAAATTTTTAACTGTGGCTTTCAGCCTGTGTCAGGCAGATTCCTTTCGAATTGGTGAAGTGTGATTATGAAAACCTAGTCACTCACGTCATGCAGCAAGCTATGCATGTTAAATTCAGCAGAAAAATAAAAAAACCTGAAAAACACTGTTGTAGTCCAATCTTTCAACAAAAACTCAAAACACTGTATTCATCCTTATTATTAGGCAGAATATGTATAGTCATAGTCTTCCATCTGATACTCTTTGGCTCTATCACAAGGTCTGTCTATACATTATCTCTATGGCAGCAGAATGTGCTGTCAACAGAGGCCAAAGACTATTTCAGTTCTGCCCTTTGTAGCTTCCCTTGTTGCCTGCAGGCTTTGCTGGAATGTTTAATTTCTTGAATCCAAAGTAAGTGTAGGTGAAGGCAGATCCAGCAGACTGGTTAAAACATGGATCACCGGGGACCAGGTCCAGGCAGAGCAAGTACAGAAGCCAAGGCAGGGAGCACCATGCCTACACCAAGAGGGTGCGGACAACTGGAGCCCAGCTTGGGGTTGGGTGTGCCTGGGTGAGTACAACATGCATCTCCCTGGGGAGAGAGAGTTCCCAGAGGAGCCTTCAACATTTAGTTGCTTTTTTTTACTCATCCTGTGCTGATTTTAAAAACTAAAACACATCAACAGAGATAGACCGGTCAATGCCTCTCTTCACTAAAGCTTTGGTCTCTTGCTAGAGAAAGCACACAGAGAGCATTTACACATCTCCCAAATTCCAGACTCTCATCACAACTATCAATGCATACAAGGCACATGAAGATCTTTTGCTTTTTTTGAAGTGCCTACAATAATGTATCTCTTCTAACATTTTCATTGCTGAGCAAAATGCATATTTATTTCTGACAGACTATATGTAGTTTGGGTTAACAAATGTACGTGTGCACGCATTCAGTTAGCTTTTGTATAGGCTTGTATATAAACAGGAGCAATAAGTAAACAGACACAATGAGACCAGATTTTCTAAATTAAATGCCACTTCCTGCAGTTGCTTTAATGGACAAATCTTTTCCACATGAAGATGAATTCAGAAATTGCATTTAAGTAGAAAGCAGGATCTCATAGTCATTTTTACTGACAGCAAACAGATATTGTCTTGACATAAAAACATCAATTGGCTTATTTAAATGTTTTTGCCTAATCATGAAGATTTATGTTGTGTTGCATTGTTATTTTCAGTAGTAACTAGGGTTACATTTGTGTTCTTTAAGAACATAGTCAATATTCCCTGTTGCCTCTCTAAGCAGTAAAGGAGACCTTGGAGATATTCATGTGTGAAAGGAAAGTTGAGATGGCTGTTATTACTGAAAGTTGCTGAAATGTGATATGTAAGTAAAACATTAAAATCACTTATAATTCATGTGATAGAATGAGGATACTAGGCATCAGACACTTGTTTATCATCAGCAAGTCCCAATTACAGAGCAGACTGGAGCAGATACTGGTAGTCGTTTGCCACAATATCCCCACTTTCAAACTCAAAAAAAAAAAAAAAAGAATTGGGGAGTGAAGGGATAAGGCTCTAACACATCAGCCTCTAATTCCCTGAAGAAAAAAAAAAATGGCAGGTGGTTTTTGTGTGTGTAACATTTTATCAAATTCTGCAAGCATCTAGTAGCAAAATTTCAATTTATTTTCTCAAAGAAATATAAATTACTTATCCAGAAAGTCTTGCAACTGACAGAAGGTAACTCAGTTTGGCTTTCATTCTGCTTGTGAATTTGCAAACTTAGAACTAGCAACTGCTTAGATATCTTTATCATGACCCTATAGTGTTTACTTATGGTAAGAAAACACATGACCAACCACTAGTGTGTATTTTTGGATCTTTAGCGGAACCAGTTTTTCAAAGCTTAAAGCAGCTGACAACAAGGGAAGTAAATTTTAAATGGAATTTTATCCTATTCCTGCTAGCTCTGCAAATATAGTTGTTAACAGAGAAATATCAATCAACAGAACTGTTTCTGCTAGGAGGCTAATTCTTGATCCAACCATATTTTTATGAACAAATGAATGTTGATACCATGTCTTTCCTGTAACTCTGTTCAGATGGGACAAGTATTGGTCTAGCAATAAAATGACAAAAAGGGATTTTTTTTTTTTCCTGAAATCTGACCTGAACAGTTACAGACCAACTCAGAGGTTCTAGTACAGCTGTGAGTACTGTACAGGATAATGGGTCCTGTTTATGACTGTAGGCTAGGAAATCTGTTGGAAAGTAGTGACTCTGGAAGTGCTTTAGGGTAGCTGGGGATAACATGTGTTGCTCTAATCAAGAAGGCTAAGACTAACTTTCAGAATATAAAGGAAGTAAAACGATATGAAGGTGACATAATATCTGAATAATTAGCCTTGTATAATTACGTTGAATTCTTTTCTTTCAATTCACCAAATGGGACAGAACTCTTAATTTCTTATTCCCTCCCCCCCCCCTTTTTTTTTTTGCCTTTTTTCCCTACTGCATAGTTGGCCAGAAAGCTTCTGTCAACATTTTTTCTTTTCCTGTCCTTCTGGAGGAAAAGTGCTGGAGAAAATAGGGTCAGTGAAGAAAGCAGAACATTGTTGTTCTGACGTCTTCATGTATTCGGCATTAAACTGATGACATTTTTTGACTGGGAAGGAATGCTTCCTGCACATTAATTGATAGGATTTGGCAGGTATCATCTGTGTTGGGATAGCCAGCATAGGTGGTACCTATGCAGCCTCTTCATTTAGGGTCAATAATGTCACTCTTTTTCCTTTTTCCCTTGCATGTGGTCAACAGTTATGTAGACCCCAGAAAATATAAATAATTTAGCCTGCCATTACTTGACTTGTTATGGAGTTAACTATCAGCAAAAGCAAAGGAAAACGTGTGGTATTCAGAAAATTAGACTGTATAACCTCACCTAGAACTGTGGATATTTATTATGAATGTTATTTTATATTTTCCATCAGGAATCTTAACCTTTTCTGGAAGGATAAGCAGCCCATAAAACACTAGGAATTTTCAAAGATTAAATATTAGAAATGCACTTTCAATGGACTAATTCTTTCTGCTGAGAGAGGTCTTACTCTAAGAGAAATCTTATTCATTTTAACAGTTACTTCCAAATCCAGGCACTATTTTTGATGGGGAGTAGGGTATGCTAATAAGATCTGATACATTATTTAGTGTCTTCAAATGGTATAAGACGCTTATCTCAATTCATACAATTCTTTTTACAAAGTGTCAACATTCACATATGTTTAATTAAGCATATTAAAAAGGCTGACATCTTCAAAAACTTTTTCAGCAATGGCAAATAACATGAATAGCTCTTTGACTCTCCTACTGCTGTACTTCTTATGGTCATGTTAAATTTAGAGAGAGAATTTCAGAGATATGTGGCAAGGCTTAGCAGTTGGAGTAATAACTGCTTCTTAAGATAACATTAAATCATTGTGAAAACCAAGTATCACTAGTTTGCTGTACGTGAGAGAAAAATGCATGACACAGGGAGGTTTCACTTTACTCAGTGCTTGCAGCTAGGCTGAAAAATACAGATCTTCAAGTATAAATATATATATAATAAGAGGCTGTGCAATCCATAAAGGATTAGTTTTCTGGTTTCTCTCCTCCCCCACATCATCCCCACCACCACCCCCCATGACATTCCTTCTGCCTTAATTCTGCCATCTACCTTATGTTCAGATCAATACCATCTGGTCTTTAGAAACACAGACTTGAAGAAAGCCTAATTTTTCTTCACATGTAGGTGAAACTCAAAATAAAAATGTCTTTCAATCCATAAGAGAAGGACAGGCCAATTTAGGTTTATAAATGAAGCAATCCATTTCATACCACTTTAAAAGAGCTTTCATCCTTACCGTCCCTGCTCGGCACAACTAAGGGAGCTGCTTCTCATGTAACTTCCAGCTGCTGTAACTCTCCTTTCTCCACCTCAGGATAACCAGTTGACTTGTATGCCTGTGACTTTGTTTTAAAACTGCAAGTGTAGTACTGCATGACCATCATTTACAAAAAGGTGCATTTTTAGAACAATTAGCTTCCCGCGATGTAGTGGGTGTGTGTAGCATCACATTTTGGCTATTTCACTATCTTAAAGTCAAAACATTCATAGAATTGTAGAATCAGGTAGGCTGGAAAAGACCTTCAATATCATCAAGACCAACTGCTCCCCCAGCACTGCCAAGGCCACCACCAACCCATGTCACCAAGGACTCTGTCTACATGGCCCGTGAACACTTCCAGGAACAGCAACTCCACCGTCACCCTGGGCAGCCTTCCTCAACACCTGACCACCCCCCTGGGGGAAAAAACCTGTTCCCAACATCCATGCAAACCTCTCCAGGTGCAACCTGACGCTGTCATCCCACCCCACCACCCATCACCTGGGAGAAGAGCCCAGCCACCCCCTGGCTCCATCCTCCTCTCAGGTCGTTTAGAGACCTATAAGGTTCCTCCTGAGCCTTCTCTTCTCCAGACTAAACACCCCCAGGTCCCTCAGCTGTTCCTCATCACACTTGTGCTCCAGGCCCTTCACCAGCTCCATTGCCCTTCTCTGAACCCGTAAAAACAATTTTTCATCCCTCGGAAAGTTCCCAACACTACGTCTTCCCCTGCTCACCTCAGAGCACCAATGGCACTCTTCAAACACCTCCCCTCAGAGCAGTGCGAAGAACTTGAAGTGACCATGTGGCCTGGGAAGGGCTCCTGCCCCAGTAGATTATTTATAAATGTAGGACTTCCTTTACCCTCATGAACATTATAATTTCCCCATTTGTTCATTAAAGATTGGAATTTAGAATTTATAGCTGCATTATTTCAATTTTAATATTTGTCTCAAAAATTAAAATTGCCAACAGGACTATTTTAACTGTTTCTCTGCCATCTTCATCAGTGAAGGAGCACTGGAATTATTCTGGCAGATGCAGTCATTCAACAAATTTCTAGCATGTATCTGTGAACTAATGCCCCCAGCCCCTAAGAGTGATCTAACAAATCCTAGCTCTTCTTTAATGGCGATCCTAGCTCTCCTTTAACAATGAAGTATGCATCAGTAACACCTGGGATCACTGCTCTTTGGGAATATTTATAATTGTGATTCTCCAAGATAGATCAAGGGCACACACTTTCCCTAAAATAAAAAAAAAAAAAATTTAAGAACAGTTGAAATATTCACATTTCAATGTTCTGTGTGCATCTTGCTCCATTGTTCCAGTTCTGAATGCTTGAGGATTACACCAAGTTGGATTGTTTGGGGTTTGTTTTTTTTTTTTTGGGGGGGGGGGGTTCAAATATAGGAAGTAAACCTGTATGTTTTCCCTTAGGCTTCAGAAATAGAGTTGTGTGTTTTCTGTGTGATGGGTGTACATACTCATGCAGCCACATACTTATGGTTGTGGCTGGAAGTTTTTCTAATTCTTTGGGTTGTGTCTACAAGTTTCTGCCCTCAGTTTACAAAACATTAAACAGTAAATGGCAACAGCTTGTGAAATTACACTATTCCATTTGGATCTATCAGATTCACATGATGCCACAGATACCCTCTCAGCCAATGAGTTCAGTATTTTGTAGTCACAGATACCCATAAAATAAATCTGGCAATAAATGCTAAATGATCCACAGAAACCTTTGATGTGCTGTGACACACCTGTGGTCACAAACTGTATAACTACTAGCCAAAACAAAGTTATGACTGGAAAGAAAACTTCTGAATCCAAACCTGGCAATTATTTAGATCCTGAACATAGGGAAAAACATGTCGAATTGGCAATTGATGAATTCCAATGTTAGTAGGAGCCCTATCACACTATCTTTTTTTATAGTCAATCTCAAAAGCATCAGAGGGAGCAAACTCACCAATAATGTTTCTCTCACTGTTAATGCATCAAAAGCGTAAGAGTTTTCCCAGCCCCATAAATAGCCAATAGAAGCACCAAAATGATCTGAATTTATCAAATAATATGTGTATCAACATATTAGGCAGCAAGTTCCTGACTTTTGTTGTATTCCCTGACAGATTCTGACACAAGTATAAGAATTCACGTTGCAATTTAATGTTCTATCTTCAAGAATTATTATTTCTCTTATAAGATTTTTCCTATAAACTTAGCTATCCTCTCATTTATAGCATAGAATATATAGCTTATTTGCAATATTTTTCATTGCATACATTCTCCTAAAATTTCTTGCTGATTTTCTGAAACAGAATTTGACTTGAGTTGAAGCAAATTCTGTTTGGAAATTATGAGAGTCTTTTTTTACATGTGGGTCTTTTCAGTACGTGTTGTTATTGCACTTTGATCTTAATCTATTAGCAGAACTTTCTATCATTAAGCTCATACACTTTTAAGAAATTATGGGTCCTCTCAAACTGGCACTGATTTGAGACTATTTTTTGTCTTAGGAAACCTTTTTTGGATATGTGGCAATTTTTTAGTATGATCTGGAAAGGAATTTGAAGCACAGCAATACACCTTATCAGTTTATGTGGTTAAAAAGCTCCTCCTGGAGAACATATGATGTCTATAATGATGCCATATTATTCCTGCTTTTGTGGAACATTTGGTGGCTTGAAGTATCCAGGGCTGCACAGTGCTCAATTTTGAGATGCTTGGGAAAAGGTAAGAATAGGTAGCTTTGCATTTTTGTCTTTTCAGGACTGTAAACTCTATAAGTAGGCAGAGTATTCTCAATCCAAAACTATAAGAAATTGTAAAATTCAAATAAGCTTATGCTAGTTATGTACTTAAAATGTAGGATATTTCCAAATGTTACAATTATAATTTCTAACATGCTGAGTTGTGTAAAAACATCTCCTATGTGGAACTGATCAGCAATATTCCTGGACAGCTGAGATATTTTTGAGGAATAGTCCTATACATAGATATACTCTTAAATCAAGCATTTCTTGTATTCATTGGCCTGTAATTTTAATGCAATTGCAAACATGGCTTTGCTATGATTTTATCTAATTCTAGCATCTGTGTTTAGTTGTCTTAAATCATACTCATGTTTCTCAAGTGAAACCACATACTAACCAAAGCCAGTTTATTAAAATCTTCATGGTCTTCTATAAGTTTCTAAGCAATTTACAGGACACAAATCGAAAATTAAGTGGGGTTTCAAGCCAGGATTACTACAGAAAGAAAGCAAAGCTTGATCTTGTTCCTGTCCCAAACAGAAAATTCTTGTCCCAAAAGTGAGATAAGTTACCCAGTGTGCAAAACATCAATATATACAGAGTTAAGGTATTTTATTGGCAGCTATTTTGCAAAATAGGGTGCTAGGTGGAAACTCCACAAAGCTAGTACACTTTAGTTTTGCATACATCAGATGAATCATCTTTCAGAGAACAAAGAAATTATTTTTCATTGGTCAAAAGTTACTGAATATATGATTAGTACCCTATCTTCTACTGGGTAAATTGTTCTTGCTTGCCATGTAAATTATCATGAAGGTATAGGGAGGCAAGGTTTTTTGCTTTTGAATTGAGTCAGTGGTCGTGATCTTCCCCTGCTACCTTTACTTTTCACCCAGTTATTGCTGTTTCTTGTAGACTACTTGTTTTTGTTATCAGCACCTTCCGGTGCAGATGTTCTCCTTTTATCAGTCCCTTAGCTCTTTTTCCAAGGTTAACCTAGCTAGTAAGGAATGTATTGCTTATACAAAGTCTTCTTTTTCTTATTGATGTTGTTAATCAAGCCAGACACTTTTATCACAATGGCAAATTCCTCTGTCACTGTATATCATCGCAAATTCATTGCAAAACTTCATAATAATGCCCTCAAAAAAATTGAAGATACTGATTTTTAAGAATCAGACATGTTTAAGGTCTCCTTGCTTTTGAAAGACACTTTCTATGAAAATGCTTGAAAGCACTTAAATGTCTTACATCTGCTTCTCTCAGTGTTCAGAAGGTTCTGTAGCTTGCTGAAACTCTCTTTTGAAAATTGTATTTTGGTTTCTTAGCTGCTTTGACACTTTCAAAAACATTATTCAAAAAATGCAATCAGGGCTTGTTACAACATGGTCATAAAAAATGATCAGAGATTGTAATGCTCTTTTTCACAAGTCTTTGTGCTGAGCTCAGATGTATGAATGTTTGAAATAAATATTTGGGGAATATTTATCTGTGCATTTATTTTGGTATTTGGTTTTTAGAGTTTTATTTTCTACACAGATTGCTTAAATTCTCTAGCCTGTGGTCTGGCTCCACAAAAGGCTGTATCACCAAAATAGGAAACAGTTATTTCTTAAGCTTTTGCTGTCAAGATGTTGCTTTGTATACTGTCTACATATTGCTTATTGCTATTGTACACTGTTTCTACTCTCAGGTATAGTGACGGATACTTCAGGATTTAAAAGCCTGCAAGGGTTCAAAACCCCCTTGTTTTGTGTAGATGAGGCCCTTAGAGACATGGTTTAGCAGTAGTCTTGGCAGTCCTGGGATAGTGGTTGGACTTGATCTTAATGGTCTTTTCCAAATTAGCTGATTCTATGATTCTAAGGGATCACTATCATGATACCGGCAGATGTGTTCTGTATTACAAAGGCTAGGGACATGGAGTTCTTCGAATCAAACCTGATTTCTTTCTATCTGATCTTGGTTTCAAGACTTTGCCCAGCAGCACACCAGCATGTTTCTGATTATTAATTAGAGTATGTGCTGCTCTACCTTTTCCCACCTGAATTTGACTAGCTTACATCTTCCAGCCATTGGATTTTGTTATGTTGCCTTCTGTTATAGAGCCATTTCCAGATTTTCCATTATTATATGTTGTCAAAAGCAAAACAGTCTTGAGTTGGGGGAGTATATTTGATTTCTTTTGAGTAAACATAAGCTTCTGATCATTAATTTGAATGTTGAGAGAGGAGAAAAAGAATGACACAGACAATTATACAAGTACTTAGATACAAGCACTACCCTTTTGCAGCCTCAAATTTTCAGGTTTTCTGTGAGTTGTGCTCAGTCCACCAGAGTTCTCCCAATGAGGTGGGAGTGGTAAAGGAGGCTGAGATGCTCTGCACAATGGCTTTCCCTTGTTCTGATAATTGCTTTCTGCTGGCCGATGCTTCGAGGTTTTCCACCATTCCACATCTAACCAGATTTGCAGCTCTGTTCCCTGTTGTCCCTGCTCCAGTGTGGGTCACCTACAGGCTGCTGACACTCCGGGGATGCGCCTACCTCTTTCTGGCATGAGACCTACCCCAAGAGCATATCACCAGCTGCTATCAGCCACCACTGCTTCTCTGCAATATGTCTGAGCTCATGCTGCTCTGATTTGACATACTTTGGCATGCAGTTTTAAAGTTTTCAATCTTTATGTCTGTTGCTTAAACAGGTTTCAGAGCCAGCTGCACTGGTTTTCATCTGTCCTCCCACGCCGGTCACAACTGTGGCCCCCTGCTCCCTAAATCTTGTAACTTCTGCTGTTTACATATGCACACACACTAATAAACTCACTATTACTGCTTCTTCTGGACATAAAAATAGCCTAAGCTAGTGAAGTGTCTCAAGATATAGACTTATTTCTAGATATCAGACTTCAATTATACTTATTTTGAAGTCGTTTTTATCTTTCCAATATCATTATTAGTGTAGGGACAGTGAATGTGACATGCCAGCGTACACCTATTTACAGTGTGTAGAAATGCCAACTTCACTACTCAGATTTAAAAGTTTAACTATTAGGATATTTGCAACTTTTCTGGTTGCCGCTCTGGTGTGTAATATAAGCTAAGATTGTTGCCCAGTGATTTTACCTACAATTAGCATTATATCTTCCCCTTCCTGAAGAAAAACAACTCTGTTTTCTTGTGGCTATTGGAGTGTCCTGTTCTTTATTACTACTGGGTTATGGGTTTTGCTGCTCAATTTAAATTACATAATAAGACTGCTAAACTATTGCTTCAGGTCTTACAAGTGGAGAAAAAACTGTCTTATGCTGAAACTTCAGGTGTGTAAGTAAGTTGTGAGCAATATAAACTCTGTTTTATTTTTTAACAACCAAATCAGGGAGATTAAGAGTGCCTCCTACCAGTCTCATGTGTTCAAACCATAGTAGCTTTGCATAATGTGAAGGGAATAATCCTCTCAAAGTGCACAGGAAATGTCTGCTGGTCTTGGACTTCATTAGACAGCTTGCAGTGAACTCAGCATTAAATACCAATTATGGGTAATTATTTTTCAGATATTTAGAAAGGAAAGCCATATAAATTATGCTTCAGCTCTGCTTTTGCAAGAACACCTGTAAGTTAAATACTTACAGGTTCTTAAACTTCTAGTTGAAACGTAACAATGTAACTAACAAACTACTAGTTTGGGATGTTGGTGAGCCAGATTGTTGGAGGCTGGTGGAACATTTCTGTCACCATGTACCTGCCTCCTGTTGTCACATTGCCAAGGCACATGCTGCAGGGAATAGACTCCTGGGCTGGCAGGAGATCACTCCCACACCCTTCCTTCTCATGGGGAGAGCAGAGGTGTTGGGAAGGTAGACACTGCTATCCAGGTCTCCAGGTTGCAAGGGGAATTATTAAAATGTAGGATGCCAGTAAGCATTTGTTTTATTCTCACTATGACCTGAATTTTCCCTTTTCAGCCAGTCAGCACTCTCAGGATAGGAGAAACTTGTTTTTCTACTGCTGTTCCAGTTAAAACAAAAGAAATGAAATTGTTTCCTCCAGTGGTCTGCTGCAGAGCCTCCTGTAACTGGCTAATTGGCCTTCTATAATTATTGCCCTAGTTGAAATACATTTACTATTAGATATGAGGTTTATGTAGGTCATCAGGTTTCCTGGAAAAGTTGGACTGCACTCAGACATGAAACCAACATATGTTATCTCTGACTTTCCTGATTTGCTAACGTTGAAACTCTGCCATGAGAAAGCAGTTTTAATTGAAACAGTTCAATTGTTTTAAAATAAAATTGTATCTATCATTAACCTGTTTTGAGATTAGCTGGATGTGTAAAGAAACTTCCAGTACTTCAAGATTTCAACCATCTCATTAACAGAGGAATTCCTTTGAAATAATAGAACTAAATTTTCTATTGCTGCCTAAGATCATCAACATCTAAATTTTCAGTATGCTTATTAATACTGAAAAGCTGTTTAGCTAATTGTTTTACATTTTTGTTTTCTCCAGTTAACTTTTGCTTAGAATTCAATACAGTCTTTTCCTCTATATTTTATTTTTAAATGTAACAACATTCGCCAGGGTGGAATTCTCCTCGGTTTGCCTGGAAATGGACCTCGCTGTTATTTATTATGTGACAAAGGGGCAATAGAGGTCCTTTTCCTTCATTGGCAATTTGAGAGCTAAAGGGCTCAGAGCCTGCACAATTATGGACACAAAAGTAATGCATCAAAGCAGGGCTCATTAAAAATCTACATATATGGCTAGTTGGGCTACCCATTACTCTACCTATCATACACAGCAATTTACAATTTCCTTCTGTGCCAAAGTACCAGCCAGAAGCTTTGTATGCACACATCAGGATCCTGGTAAATTACACTGAGAGCAATCAGATAATGTTAATATGACTCACTTCAGTGCAATTTCTTTGCTCCTCCCTGTATGATTAATTACAACCAAATTGATGTTGCCAGCAATGATTAATTTACAAGTTGAGATGTGGAGTAAATGAGCTAAGCAAAGCTGAGTTGGCATTGCCCCTCATTTAAGAAACTGCACAAGGGATGGCAATTCACAGCCAACCTTGTGATCCACTACTGCACTTGCATGAAAATTAGCAGCATTGAATAGCTGCAAAATTATAATTTATTATTTTCTGATAGTTGTTTAGAAAAAAAAAAAAGGTTTACTTCAGCTAAATGAGAAAACAAAGAGGATGAATCATGCTTCTACTGTGAAATTTCTGTGTAATTCAAGTTCTTGATCAGATAAAATAAAAATGTCAAGCCTTTGATAGGGAATTGAAGGCAAGGACCATACTGTTGATGAAATCCCTAAAGTTCTCTAGGACATAAACAAACAACCAAAAAAAAAAAAAATCCCATACTGAAAAAAATAAATACATTATATATAATAACTCTTTTTCCTTTCATTATAATAATAAATCCATCCTCTAGGAACTACAGTTACTTCCCAGATTTTACATGTCAGAATTGCTGTCTGTATTAAGGTCTGTGTTAGAGTTTTACATTACTATGTATTACTGAGTATTTGAGCACCTTCCATGTATAACCAATAGAAGTAGTAGTTTTGAGGGACTTGCAAAGACTTACTCTAAAAAACTCACAGATTTTATTTTTTTTTAAATCAAATTTTCTTGTGGAATGTACAGCACTCAGTGTACAAATTCAGAATTCAGTTTATTTCATGAAAAAAATGAAGAATTTTCAGGTGACGGAAAGTCTTTCTAAGGAATGAGAGAAATGACTGGCAGCCTACCTTAGGCTCCTTTTCTGAGACTTTTGTCTATTTTTTTGGCACAAAATTTGATTAAAAAATTAAGTACACTTTCACCCATACCTATTTGTAGGTTCATAGCAGGGGAGTTTTTGAGGCTCTGAAACCAAGTGTTGAAGTGAAGTAGGATCTGGAGTGACAACTTTTGGTCAGTACCTCCTTTTCAGAAAAAAATAGGTTTGATTCCACCTGAAACAAATGAGATCTAGGGAAAATTCTGTCCTGATTATGAAGGTCTCACATCAGTCCACAAACCACTGCACTGGAGACAATGTCATGTATCAGTTTCTTTACAAGCTCCACCATTTAAGTTTCTGGTTTAAGTACCTGCCATACTGCCTAAGAGCTGGTGTGTAGATGACTACCATATGCTCCTAGTCATTGTGCGGCAGTTTGAAGGTAAAGGCAGAAATGGTAGGATGAACACCAAGAGAAGGTCCAAGATGTATTAAATTGTATTGGTGTAAAGATTCAAGACCCTAGTTAAAAAGAAAAATAGCAAAAGCTTTGGAAGCAGCTAAGGCAACAGCCATGTGTCCTGTTCAACTCTTGCTCCTCTTGCACTCCTGTTTCAAAATTATCGGCCCGCATAAGCAAATGTTTCTCTGGACCAGTAGACACATACTTCCTTATCCAAAGAGGAACAGCTCCAGCAGGCAACATAAAGAGATGCTCACCTGAAAAGAGCTGTTGCTTAGTGCTAGACAAACAATTTGACTCTCTATATTTTATATATCAGTGAGTTATATTTTATATATCAGTGAGTATATAAACTCTCAATCTGTTTGCTG
Organism: Nestor notabilis; assembly: GCF_000696875.1. NCBI lineage: Eukaryota > Metazoa > Chordata > Aves > Psittaciformes > Psittacidae > Nestor > Nestor notabilis. Next base: position 14,300 of record NW_009923508.1, read on the forward strand.
TTTGGGGACAGATGGGTCACACAGACGTTGCCTTCCTCCCTCTCCATCCTTCTGACCCAGACACATGTACACTGTTTTGAAATGACTAGGATTTATCCCAGCACAGAAGGGAAATACTTAAATTTCAAACTTTGTTTGGGAGGGGAAGGCTATTTCCTGTATATCTCTAAATCTAATGCCAAAAAGGATACAAACATTGTTAACTACCAGTGAATCAACCTATAATCAACCTTCTGCTTGTAGTTATCAGAAAATATGCCTGCATAATTGTAGATACTTTTATTAATATTAGCATATTAAAGCTTACACAGTTGAATATAGAGGGACAGAGTGTAGAGGGACATACAGAACAAATTTTTAAATGTCTTAGAATAACCTAATCTGGATCGAGACTGTTAAATGTGAATAGCAAGGTGTAGAAAACTTAAAAATGGAACTACACTGCTCAGCTATTGTTAATGACTTATGTGACCTGTAATAACCTCATTGACTCCCTCCAGATAACTTCTGGTTGCCAAGCAATGCTATAATTGTATATCCAGTGTCCTGAAGCCTGTATGAGACATAACGTACCAGGTTTTGCCTTGTGAAAATACTCTGAAGTCAACAGAACTGTACAGAACATGACCTCTCATATTATTTAGTTGTTGTCAGGACATAAAACCTATACTAGATTTTCAAGTTCTTAATTGTATGTTCAGAAAAATAACTCTTTTTCCTCTTTCC
>NW_009923508.1:15056-16106 GCF_000696875.1 Nestor notabilis
CCCTTTTGTCTGCCGCAAAACATCAGAGAAGATATGGGATTTAATCCAAGCTGTGTTACATTTCATAATGACAGAGTATGTGGGATTATTTGAAATAAATAAAGGGGATATACTCAGAAATGACACCACACACTGCAGAACTAGGATATATGACTCTTCATCCTTGTTGCAGGAATGAAGAACTGTTGTATGAACTCTGATCTGTTAATACTAGCCTCTGAATCTTCGGCGTAATGTCACTAAAAATAAGCTTTTGTGTTACATCAGATTAAATTACTGACATAGTGATGAGCTCATGAAAAGCACACTGTGCTCAAGAACATAAGGATAATTTTAATAACAGAGTTAAGAAAATGTACATACCAGGTATTACAACCTGTATGTAGGACAGCAATTTGTGTGCTTATCTTGAAATTCTTCCAACTCAAACAGAAGGACGAACAATTTGATTGAAATTACTGAAATTTGAGACCTTGTTCAAAGCCTAAACGTGTTTTCTGTGTAATTTTATGATATCCATGTAACTGTTTGGACCTTGCTGACCTCCTAGTGCTGTTGCAGAGGCCATCTGCTAAGGAATAGGCTCTGCTTCAAACAGTTTGTTACACAGAGCTCCCTGAACGTCTCTTTTCAAACCCTAGCATTCTTTTTAGACAGGATAGGAATGATGTCCTTTGCTATGGACTGTAGACTATTTTACTGTTTTTCTGGGGTTTTGGCAAGCTATTTGCCACTTTGAAATTAGGTATACTTTTTTATTTCCCAAGTTTCTCTATCTTCTGAATCTGAAGTGGGTGAATGTAAGGTGCTCTCCTCACACTCTGTGTAGCCTCAGTAAGAATGCAATAACAGGGAGAGAAAAATTTAAGTGGATCTATACTAGCATCAGATGAATGGTCCTTTTAAGATAATATGATATTCATAGTTCGTTTACTTCACTATTTTAATGTCCACCTCACACAGAAGAAACATCATCACAAATGCCTTCCAGTTTCTGCTTCTTGGGTACACTTTGCAAAACGGCTAAAGGTCGTGGTTCAAACCCAGCCG
>NW_009923509.1:0-7606 GCF_000696875.1 Nestor notabilis
TCTCACCGTGCCACCCGGGTGCCCGTTGCTGCGCAGGAGTTTCCATGGGTGGCAGCGTGTAATTGGTGTGTGAGCAGAGAACAACCCCTTTACTCCGCTGCAACGCGCGGCGGGTGTGATCGGCATCAACACGCACCATCCCACATCGCTCTTAATTTAATTCTGCTCTTCCTGCCCCAAGCTACAGCTCCCTTCATTTTCATTTTTCCTCTGAATTCCCACAACGCAGACCTCTTTGATTTCCAGGTTTAATTAACAATGCTCATTAAACGAATTTTTATTCATTTCTTTTAATATTACCCTGCCACCTGTCTTTAGGAGGCAAGGGCTGATCATTTATTCTAATTTATTTCTATTAAAGATAGCATTTAGTTTTAAAGATGGCACTTCAGTTTTAAATTGAAAGAGAGTGAATTTAGGTTAGACATTAGGCAGAAGCTCTTCCCTGTGAGGGTGCTGAGGCACTGGCACAGGGTGCCCAGAGAAGCTGTGGCTGCCCCATCCCTGGCAGTGTTCAAGGCCAGGTTGGACACAGGGGCTTGGAGCAACGTGCTCTAGTGGAAGGTGTCCCTGCCCACGGAAGGGGATTGGAAACAGATCCATTTCATTCGCTGGGAAAAATTGGATTTGACATGCTGCATTTTGCAGCTATGTTCCTGTTCATTCTTCATGTCCCTTGCTCATCTAGTCCGTGCAATGTTGAGTCTTTATTTATCTGAAAGAGGTGAAACTGCAAAATCCATGCACCAGTCTGCATGTGGGACTGAGGGGCAAGCAGGAGGATGCTCTCTCTGTACAGCTTTAAGAGCATTTTCACTCACTTGGTGATGAGGACAAGTTAACTCCATAGGTCTCCCATGGGCAGGAGGCAGCGTCAAGCCACAGCAGTGAGGATGAACGGTTACTTGCTTTAACCTGCTGTCCCAAGGTCCCAGGCAGGGCCAAGGATTGTCACAGTGGGTGCTGCACACACGCTGGTTCTGTTACTGGTTCAGCACGGCCACAGCAAGTGCTGGGGGTCATCAGAACACTGGGTGCTCAAACGCAGTTCCCCCCTACCTGCTCTTTAGCCTCCCAGTTTAAGGACCACTCGCTCATCCAGCTGTGCTCGTGTTCTGCTCTGCCAAACGTCCTTTGTGTTTGCTAACAGAATGACATGATCATGCCGAGGTCCTCAACATGAGAGCTGCCCCCTCACTCCCCAGCTATGGGGAGCACTCGTTGTTGGTCTGGGCCAGGTCTCCACCCCAGGGACCACTTGTTGCCTTTGCACCCAAGCCAGAAATCTCTGAAAAACTGGTTTTGTACTGAAAAAACAGAGATCTGAAAAGCTCCTTCTCAGTGATCAGTGGTATGTTGGCTCTTCCTTGAGGCAGCAACCTCTGCTTTCGGGGGTCAGCAGTGAAAATACCTGCTCAGCAGGGCAGTGGGGACACAGAAGCAAGAGCATGTGGGCACAGGTCTCTGCCCAAGCCAAAGGTCAACTGGGTTTTCTCCAGAAGGCCAGCTCCCATCAACACCTCAGAGAAATGCTGACTGCTCCTATCATTTCCCACATTTCCTTCCTGGGAATGCAGGTGGGGAAGGAAGGTCCTTGCTATGGGCTGGAGAGACAGTCAAGGGCTTTGGGGAGAAGGGGAGGGAATGGGGCAGCCCCCTCGCTGCCCCTGACACATCTCACTGCGAGAGGCTTGTGGGAAGGGGCTGCACTAGCAGCCAAATAACAGCCTCATGAAATATTTACTTTTATTGCCACTGCTTTTGGGGTGATCTGAATAAACACTGTAAGATAATGTATGCTGTGGCGGGGTTTGCAATGGTGCTATGACATTTGAGCTGTCAAACTGAAATGAAATGTGCATCTGCTCCTCCGGGGGCTTATCCATCTCGTCCAAGCCACGGTGAACAATCTTATTCCTGGAGGGCTTGTCCTAGTGTTGAAAATGCACTGGGAGATAAAGCACAGTTTGCTCTGGGTGTTGCTGTGCAATTCCGCTCTGTGCCGGGATCTCAAAGCGCTGTGGATGACAAGGGATGTTAGGTGGTGCCTTCCTGGCACTCGAGCATCAATGGCAGGTGCTGCCAGGGTAGAACCTGGAGTTGGGCTTACAAAGCTCAGGGTGGCCGAGGAGTCACCCCACAGCCTTTGAAGCCTTGGCACCATCTCCCTCACATGGGGCTGAGCTGTGCCGGGCACGCCGGGGCCTGCAGACTGGCACAAGCAGAGCCAAAAGAGGCACCCACATGGCAGGAGGCCTCCACCAGCGCCTGTGCTCTCCCTCCCTGAACGCGCAGTGCTCCCTGCTGTGAGAGCAGGGAGGGACAACAGCCTTTTAGGGGTGCTTGGTCCTGGAACATGTTTGGAAAGTGGTGTCCCAGGACAAGAAGGCAGTGATATGAGGGTATCACCACGCTTCACTATGAGGGTGCTGAGGCTCTGGCACAGGGTGCCCAGAGAAGCTGTGGCTGCCCCATCCCTGGCCGTGTTCAAGGCCAGGGTGGACACAGGGGCTTGGAGCAACCTGCTCTAGTGGAAGGTGTCCCTGCCCATGGCAGGGGTTGGAGCTGGAGGTGCTTTAAGGTCCCTTCAACCCAAACCAGTCTGGGATTCTATGATATTATTCAAGGAGCCCCCAAATCTACACAACAGAGACTTTGGGATGCTCCTTCTCACACCTGATGGGACTTTCCTTGGAGGAGCATGAGAATGAGGGTCAGGTGCTCCCCAGGCACCTGCTGGTGGCCAAACCCCACAGCCCTAGGGTGTGGGGAAGGATAAAAGGGAGAACTCCCCTAGGCTTTAGTTTGCTCCTGGGTAGCCTGCCTGGAATTGAAGCAGTTAAAGGCCTCTGGGTCTGGGACTGTTCTGATCTTGGATAGAGTCCTGCAAGCCCACACTGGATCTCTGGTCAGGTGTTGTGGAAGCTCCCATCACTGCCTGGGGGGATGAAGGATGGCCAAGCCAGCATGGAGAACCACAGTGAGCCCAGTGCAGTGCTGGGAGGGAGGAAGGCAGTGCAGAGCACCCTCCTGCTGATACAGGTACCTAGCTCTCATTAGCATTAATGATAGCCTTTCCTTAACAGGAATTCCACACCCTTTGCCCAGAGGCAGAAGAGCACACGGGACTAGGAAGAGTGGAAGGTAAAGCATTTGAGGGTTGGGATGGCTTTTCTGACAACGAAATGTGTTTCTGACTCTTCCAATGCGTTGCTGTTTCCCTGTGGTGTGGGGCTGAGGTGTTCCTGGCAGGATGAGGAGGCTCTCCCAGCCCACACTCATGCAGTTATGCTCTTTTCCAAGGCCAGGAGGCTCATTTGTGTGTTTGGCGTGCATCGCTGCCTTCTGGGAGCACCCACCTTTGTTCCAACTTGCAGTAACTTTTCAGGGCTGAGCTGGAAAGAGCAGAGATTCCTTTCCTGAGCAACAGTGGCTGCGTCCTATCTGGTTGTGTTTAGCTCACAGACCTAAAGATCTGGTACAAAGCAGGAATACGCCCAGCTCAGCCCTCCTTTTGAGGCAGCTCCTCACTTGATTTCCTCGGTCAGAGGATTCCGCAGCCCCCCGCACTTCTGGGAGCAGCCGGGATCAGTGCCTTGGTCTGGAAGGAGATCCAGCTCCGGCGAGGCCGCTGCTCCCAAATTGCTCCTCGACTGACACCTGGTGGAAAAGCTGCAGCCCAGGTTGAACCCATCGCCTGGCAAGAGAGGAAACTCGCCCTGTACATCCTATCCCTGCAGCCAGGGAGCCCGGGGAAATACAAATCCCTGCGGCCGTGCCTTGTGCGGGAGCTTAACAGCGAAAACCGGGCGATTTCAAGTGTGCTGTGAAGGGTTTCCAAATATAAATTTGGGAATGACAGTGTCAGTCATGGATATGAACAGGGGGTTGTCCCACAGCATGGCGCAAGGGCCTCTGTACAGCTTCCCATTGGAAGGGGACAGGTCTGTGCCAAGTTACAGGGCATTATTCTCACTGCCATCTGTAATATTAAAGCTTTTCCTGATCCTGCTTTTTGCAGGTTTCTATATGTAGTGCCAAGTTACTTTACTAACACATGCAGGCCTCTGACACAAAATAAGATGACATCCTTGCTGTGACAGAACTGGGAGAGCGTGTTAATGGCAGAAGCAGGCAACCTCTGAGGGCCCTGGGCAGAAATAAATCCCAACACTGCAGGAGTTTGAAAAACAAAGCAACAGAAAACACCTTTAATAATAAATCAGGCTGGTTTTGGAAAGAAATACAGAAAGAGGGTCAAGCAGGCGCATGTTGAAATGTTCTGAGGAAGCAGCAGTTCTGTGCATCAGGTTGTGGACAGTGCTGAGCTCGGCTGCATCACTCCAGGCTTAGAAAGTTTGGTCACTTGAATGTGGTTTTGTCCCCACCGGGCACCAAAGGGTGTGGGACAGATGCTGAAGAGGTCTTGTTCTGGCTGTGTTTCCCACACCAGGGTGCTGCTGGCTCTTCACTGCTCGGACAGACACTGTTCCAAAGCTGCCATACCATAGAGGTTGGCCCACTCCCCGCCGTGGTGTGACAGGATCACGTCCCTGCAGGGCTTGCTGGCTCTGGCCAGCTCCACCAGCACCCCCTGGAAAGCAGCGATGAGCTCAAGATCCACTGAGGCTGCAGCAACACAGGTCAGGAGCTCGGAGAGACCTTCCAGCCACCGCGCCTGGAGCACGGCTTGTGGCAGCCAGGGGAAAAGCGGGATGCAGCCAGCCAAGGCCTGCATTCCCAGGAACCAGAGCTCACTGATGTCAGCCCAGGCACCCATGTAGGCAGGTGACACAGCCAAGGCCAAGCTGTCACTGCCAGGCTCTGCTTGAGCAGTGTGGGCCTGGGACAGGAAGGAAATGGCAGCCCCAAAGAACTCCTTGGCACACTGTGTCCCCTGGAGAACTGGAAGAAAAAGGAATTAATGACTCGATACAGAGCTCTCTCAGCCAAAGCAGAGACCCTTCAGTGTCTCTGTCTGCAGCAGGGCTTTTGGGGAGAGCAGGATACCACCCTCCTGCCTGAGAAATCTCTCAATCCTAGCGCATCAGCCTGCTGAATTTCCCACCTATTCCTTACTTCACCAGGCTTTTGGCTTTGCCACTTTTCCAATGGACAAACTGGACCTGCTTCCCTCACATTGGCCTTCTCCAGCCCAACCAGCCAGAGTCTGATTTGCCAGAGGGAACTCCTCCTACCTGTGGAACCCGCAAGGATCCTAGCCATCATCAGGCCCAGAGTGGCAATGTTTGCTGCTAAAGCCAGGTGATCCTTCTGGGGCAGCAGAAGAGGAAGAGACTTCAGCAACATGTCCATCAAGGAGGAAAAGGTTTTGTCTCGCCTAGAGAGAAAGCAAAACCTGAGACATGCTTCCTGAGCAGAGCCAGAAGCACCTGGAAATGTCAAGGTTAAATACAGCACCAAAAAAGTAATCTAACTGCTGTTGTAAAAGGGACTTCCCTTTTTCAGCTTTGTGTGTTAACAGATCTTATAGGCTCGCTTCACACTGCACCCCCTTTCTTCCCAGTGATGATCTGAAGAGCAAGCTCCTGTGGCTCCACTACCTGATGAGGTCTGGTGCTGTCACAACCAGGTTAAGGAAAATCCCACACATGGTCTGGAGACTCATTTCAGTGCTTGTCAGTGGAGTCAGGGACCCAGGCTTGGAGGTCAGCACCTCCCACTGACAGAGGAAGTACTTGCACAGCAGTGCTGGTGCCCCTTCTGAGATAAGGATGTCCCGGGGCCTGTCCTCTGCTGTTAAATGGCAAAAGCCAGGTAGCAGAAATCTGGAAGGGGAAAGAAGTTGGAAGCATGAGGTAAATACATTTGCATCCAGCTGCGGAGGGGAAAAAAAGCCATGGAATTGGCACTGCAAGGAGAATGGAAAAGAGAAGATTTGAGCAGGTTTGTGCTAAAATTCATCAAGTTTGTGCTTAAAATACACACCTCAGAGCATCCTGGGGTAGGCCAGAGCCCTCAGTGCTGACCAGCTCTGGCTGGGGAGGACTCGCAGCTGAACTGCCCTCTTTGAAAAGCTTCTTGGCATAAAGAACAAGGAAAGGCAAGAGCTCGCAGATTTCCTGCTTGAGGGAGGATGTCTCTTCTGCCATCCAGGCTCCAAGGATTCGAACAGAAGCAAATATGAAAGGATCTTGTAGCTCCTCCTGTTTAACCTGCATGAAGAAGCAAGCAGACAGAAAACAATGTTAGGGCCCCTGCCCTGTCGAGCTGCTGCAGGTGTGAAAACTGCAGTGGGCCAAGATGCACAGTTTGCTCTACACGGCTACAGCCAAAAGCTGCTGAGCACCCAGTAAGCATCCTGGCTAGTAGCTGTCAAAGCCTCCCACAGAAACCCACAAAAACATGCTTTTTGTTTGCAATCTCTGCATTACCTGCCTCAGGTAGAATATTACAGCTCCAAATGCCTCCTCCATGATCCTCAGGAGCTGCATTTTCTGCACCTCCTCGAGCAGTGGTTTCTCTTCTCTCAGGCACTCCTGGATCCCCAGCTCAATAAGGACATAGCAGGCTGTTACCACTTCTTTCTTCCCCTCCACCTCCAAGGGATCTGGCTCCTCTAGGGTCAGGCGGACCTCCACACATGCCAAGTTCACCAACAAGGCCAGGAACTTGCTTCCAGCGCTGCCTGCTGGGATCCACTCTGACCCACAGGCCTGCACGAGGCAGGCAGCGAGCTTGAGGGCAGGGTCCCGCTGCAACTGGCTGAGTTTACTGCCCAAGATGTTAGCCAGCCCTCTGTAAAGCCTGCGGAGGCACTCGGAGCCCTGCGGGTCCTGTGTGAGCAGTGGTGACAGGGGGATGAAGGGAGGCAGAACCTTGCACAGCTCGAATTTGGTCATGTCTTCAGCCTTGAGGAAATCATCAGAGAGCTTGCTCAGCACGGCCAGGAGGTGCGGAGCGTCTCTCTGCCAGCACTTCTCCTCTGCTACGGCCAACAGCCCCAGGAGCAGGGCCAAAGCACGCTCAGAGCCATAACTGCAACTCACATAGGCCTGGCACAGGGCAGACACTGTCCCTTTGGTCACCAACTCTCTGGGCCCCCTGGTCGTGGCCATGACAGCGCTGAGGCACTGGTATACATCATCCACCATGGATGTGCTGTCTGGACTGCATGGGGAAACCAGGATGTCATTGAAGGTTGGGATTTTGTTCAGGATCTGGGAGTGAGCTGCTAACTCTGGATCGGTGCAGAAACAGGCCAACAGAGTGAGGCCCAGTGCCCGGAAGGTGTGATCGGGGCAGCCTGGCGGGGGCTTCCCAGAGGCCAGCAGGCGAGTGGGGAACGTGAATCCAATCGCATCAAAGATCTGGCGACGGGTCTTGGCATCTACTTCTCCAGCTCTGACCGCTTTGGTCACCTGGAAGGCAAACCAGGGTGAGCCCTGCAAGAGGCTTTGCTGAATTTACAGGGTCGAACACGCAAGTGAGAAGCCTCAAACAACTTTTCTTAGTGCAGAGAAGCACCCACCAAGCTGCCGCCTGGTCTAAGTGCTTATGGGAGCTTTACAAGGGGGTTCTGCGAGTGCGGCAGCGCTGGTGAACCCTGAGCACAACAGGCCAAGGCCGGGCTCCCTCTGCCTCT
>NW_009923510.1:0-10519 GCF_000696875.1 Nestor notabilis
CGTAATTGAGTTAGGAATTGGGGAGCTTGATGGCAAAATCCATTTAATTGCGGAAGAGCATCTACTCTTCTGAAGTAATGCTCTAGCTGCTGAGTTTCCAGCTTGGGGATGTGTGTGTGTGTGTGTGTGTGTGTGGATGAGTTTGTGATGGCAGTTTTGGATTACAGAGTTGTAAAATTTGTGAGATCTGTTATTTGAGGTAGGACTTAAATAGTAATCTCTGGTTTGGTTAGAAGCTGGTGTAGCAATGGTTTGTGCTTTTTTGTTTTTAAAAAAAACCCTAAGCTTTTACCTACAGAGTTCTCTTAAGACTGTGGGTAACACTTCATCAACATTTTGGAGCTGGCTTCTTAAATACATAGGTTTCTGGAATGTTTTGTTGTTGTTGCTGTTTTTTCCAAAGAAGTAAGTGGAAAAAATGGTGTTGGGTCTGATAGTTTACTGGGAATCCAGTGGGCACAGTTGACTGAACCAACAAGAAACTGTTTCATTCCACCTTGTCCTAGTAGGACCTTGACATTTTTCTTAAGGAGAACTTGAAACCATTCTGGGAGATAGGTCTGATAGGAAGTCCACCACTTCAAAATCTTAAAGTTGCATGGAAGAAGCGGATGTGACTTCTCCCAGCAAGCATCCTGAGAGGCCTTCATGAGGTAAAGAGAGCAGTTAAATGCTGTCTGAGCCTCAGTTTAGAAGGGGATGTTGCCCAATTTGAATTCTTGCTCCTGGTCAGTGGAATTATTCTTCATCTATTTCATCTTGAATGAAAGTTTCAAAATGGATGTGTGATAGGATGCATGGATTTAGTGAGTGTGCACAAGGAAGAGATCCTTGGAGGTTGCCACAGAAAGCTTAACTCCTTATACTACATAGAGAATTAATTGCTAAGTATAGAACATAGCTCTTACTTAACTATAAAGGAGAAGTCATCGTCCGAGAAAGTCTGTGTTTATAACCGTAAGTGTCTTTAGCCCGTTTAGTAAAACTGTCAAGACTGGCATGTTAAATAACAATGTCATGAAATGTAGAGGTTACCTACATTTGTGACATTTCATGAAGTCAGTTTGTGAACTAGCTCTTGAAAAGAGCTATGCAGCAATTAGAAAGTCGCCTTACCATACTCCTGTAATTATGTCCTAATTGGATTCTTCTAGGTATAATTACATACCTTGAATATGTGCATGCATTTTTATTTCCTAAGAAATCTGCCAGAACAGAACCAGCCTTTTTCTCCCATCCACACATAACATTTGTTTTTATGACATGCTACATTTAATAGTGGATTGTGAGAGGTAGTGGGTTGAAAGAGGTAGTACATAAAAGGTTTCAAGTGATCCCTATGGAAGTAACAGAAAGCCAGCTCCCAAGATGAAGGACTGAACACCACACCCTTAGCATCAAGCTTGCTGCAACTGCCTCTTTGATCATAGCAAACATAGTATCTTGTCTGAGTGGATTAATAGAGCCAAAATTTTAATGCGATTGCAGCTCTTGGTTTCAGATTGATGTGTGAAGAAAGGGGAAGCTGCTAGAACGATGAGGGGAGAAAAGGTGTGGATAGGCTTGTTAATTTTTGCATTTCTCCTTAGGAGCTCTTGCTATAAATAGCTGCACGGAATGTTACATGGAGCTCAGCTCTAAAGAAAATAACATTTGAGTAATGTGTCTTATATGGAATTCATCTGAACATTTCACTCTGATGTTATTAATGACAAATTTTTGATCATTTGATGAAAGAATACTGTAATATTAAATGGTCCCTGTTCTTTCAGGCCCTTATTCTTTGACTTTGCTTGACTCTTACATGTCTGATCTGCACTGTATTCATACTGGAATGATTCTTTCCTTGGGCAAATTAAAATCTTAAGACATGACATTCTCAGGTGTGCTTTACGTCATTCCTATATGTAACAATTCACAGCGAATGGAAATTAATAGTTCAAAATGCTTAAGAATCATCTTGAAAGCTACAGCCCAGAAGGAAGATACAACTTCATGGCTCAACAGTCTTTTTACAGAGGATTCCCAAATACTTTCCGTAACTAAGGCTGACTCTTACAGGTCAAGACCTTTGTGTTTAGGGTGTGAAAATGCAGCAGTGAAATCTTGATGGTCCCCCTTCCCTCTCTGAATTTGCAGATTCCTTCTTCCCTAGCGTTGGAGTTATTTAGGTATTTGTTAAACACTTACTGGTTTCCAGTGATGATTATGTGTCAGTGAAATGACTTAGCTTAGGTTCTGGTTGGTGACATGCACAAAACGTCTCGTGACTGACATTACCTGCTAGGCTGAAGAGGGTTGTATTACCTCAGGGGTGTGGAGGCTGAGTTGCATCTTTGTCCTGTGGGTTTTTTTAGAGGTCATCACATGGATTCATTCCATGAATGAACCTTGGAGCCCTTCAGCCAGCACTTTATAAAGAAATAAAAGGAAGATCCTAATTAATCCTTTTTTTTTGTTTACCTTGTTAATCATCAAATCTAGGTCATAGAGCTTGTGTATAAGCTAGTATGAGGATGTACATATGTAGAGTTATAAAGAAAAATGTGCTGAGCAGTTCTGAAGTTCATTCATGAAATGAATGCGTGTGATCTCTGAAAAAGAGGACAAGGATGCAGGGCTCTGAGCTACAGCCTACTTGCAATATGGAGAGGACTGAGGGGAAATCAGCTGTTTGCGTGCACTGTTTTCTCCTCAAGCATCTGATACTAGTCCCTGTTAAGACGCAAGGTACAAGCCTAGATAGTCCTTGGAACAATATGATACAGATAGTTTTATAAAAAGCTTTAGGAAGCCATTGTGACATTTTAAACTCTCAGTGTAACGAGTCACTTTAATTAGAGGTTGAATTTGCATAAACAATACATTCCTAACTTTGGTCTAGTTTCTCGTTTTCCGTACGTGGTCACTTAATGGAAATGAGCTGTTATTATAGTTAAAGATAATTGCCTTTTGTAATACTTTGGAAAAAGATAATTTGCTCAAGTCAGACATCAAATTAATTGACATCAAAACTGTGGGCCAAAACTGATTATTGCAAAAAATGAAACAGAAGTCTGATGATATTTTTGTTGAAAATAGCCTGCCTCAGATAAATGGAAGCATGGTAGTTTCTCCTCTGTAATAGGACCATGGCATTGTATTTTGCTTATTCATACCTCTGTACGACACTGTAATGGTGATATTATTTGCTTTCCATTAGTTTGCAGAGAAGCTGAAACACTGTAGCGTAACATCGGGCTGGACAAGTAAGGAATGAGCCAGCCTTGGGAAAGAGGACCTGTCATCCTAGCTGGAGACATCTGAAGAGAGGACGTTTTGGTCTTGTGGCATGCTTCAGTAGAAATTATTCAGAAAACGTAAGCTGTTGTTTTGTTGATGTACTTACACATGCCAGCTCCTTGACAGACTGCTTAATTGCAGTTAGAATTTGACCTTGAGTTTGAAAAATTACTCAGTTCTGAGGTGGTTTTGTGGGAATTTACTTTTTCTTCCAGTAGAGTCGTCAAAGGCCTGGGGTCTTTTTGTATAATTTAATACATCACCTCTTCCATGCTTTGTGTGTTGATGAAGGTGCTCTAGGCTGTGCACCATAAGCTACAAATTAAATACATGTTTTAATATTAAATAATAATACTACTAATTAATAAAAAAAACCCCACAAAAGGATAATAGAGAGTTGGGATCTGGTAAGATTGTGGACTAGCTCCTTCTCAGTTGGCTGTATGTATGTTAAAATGCAGTGTTCAGATGCTTATTGTTCCCTTACTTATACCTGAATTCAGGATTTAAATACTTCATATAAAATTATTTTTAGAACTGGTCCTTGAGTTTGATTAATTTTTAGCCTCACTATTCAATAATGTAACTTCCCTGTTGCCAGAAGTGACTTAAGGGAACCCAACCCTCCAAAAAGCAGACCTTAACTGTTTGATAACAGTTCTAATATGAAGCCTTTTTTTGATTAAACCTTGTTACAGATTACTCTTAATTTCAGGAAAAATATTCTGTGCTCACTTGCAATGAAAGTACTTCCACAGTCGTAACGTAGGAGAGTAGTGATTTTCCTCTTTTCTGAAGGACTGCCTCTTCAGTAAAAATCTACATGTACATCCTCAAACCAGCTTGTAAACATACTCTGTGACCTAAATTTTCTACTTTAAAAGATAAACAAAAAGGGATTAATTAGGATCTTCCTTTAAAAATAAAAAGTGAGACAGCATCAGTTTAGTTGATATGAATCCTCAAGTGCATAATTGTCCTGCATTCTGAGCACATTCAACTGCAGTTGTACTTATCTTTTAGGAGTTTTATATTGCTGGCTAGCACTTGTTCAGAGATAAGGGTTTAGTCCTCCAGCTGTATTCATTTTACACGTAACATTTTCCTCTGAGTCACTAAAAATCACCTAGGCATTTCAAGATAAGGTATTTACTGCTTTCCTGTCATATCCTGCATTATTGACTTGATCTAGAAAGAAACCTAGTAAGAACCCTCAAATTAATGGGTGACCTGTTGAGCACAGTTCAAACGTTAGCATTTTTGTGCTTAAGTAAACAGGTGAGAACTTTCACTCTGTTTTTAGTTTACTAATAAGTTAATGATACCAGAATTTGGTTTGTCAAAATGTGTTGCATTTTTAATCCAAGCAGTGCATTTTAATCCCCTTGAAAATCTTAATTATGGTATGTGACTTGTATAGAAGTTATGTATCTACAGGTTGTTTTAATCTTCTGAATCTGAAAAGGATAACCTTAGAAAGCGTATTCAGGGAGAAGCAGCCTTTTGTAAAACTGTAGCATAGCAGTAAAAGTCTGCTGCTGTGCCTTTTTGCACAGTAGCATCTCATTATGAGAGCACTTGAAAATTCAGATCTTTTACCTCAGCCATGGTTAGCACGAATTGATCAATACATGGATTTCTCTTTCAGCTCTTTGTGAGCTACTGGTTAGGTTGTATTTGTGGGCGTATTCTGAAATCTCAATAGCTTTTCTTCCCCCCCCTTTTTCTAATAAGTTATAAATCCCTAGGTTTAATGCAAAATTCTATTGCAAAATATAACCTTAAAAATGTGCGGCTCCCAGAAAGCAACTTACCACCTTGTTAGCATGGATCTCACAGATAGATGTGTACTGTACAGTAAAAAGACAGTTACTGGGTGGTAGGTAGTGCCAGCATGTCTGTACCTGGCATGCTGATTTAAGAACTAGTATCCAGATTTGTCTTAAATCTCAGAGAAGGAAGTTGAGATATGAAACTGAAACACAGGTAGATAGAATTCTGTGCTACTTCAGGAAAAAATATTTAAGCTGTAGAGCTTTTAGAAGAATGATTTGATAAAAAATGGATTAAAGAGGCATTGATCCTATGAGAGACAATTACAGTGATAGAAGGGAACAGGCAACATACAGAAATACTTTTTTAAGTAAATAGCACTTAATACATTATTGCAAAGATAAATGCAGATACAGACTGGAGCTCCCTCCCCCAAGCACGTATTCATAAGATGTTTAAAAGCAGCAGAGGCTTTTACAGTAACATGAGGCATTTTCTGTTGAGGTAACACTTTCTGCTAGAAACATGTGTAACACTAGAACAGGCCATCCAGAGAGGTTGTGGCATCTCCATCCATGCAGGCTTCAAAAAAACTCAGCTAGGCAAACCCATGATCTTGTCTAGTTTGGTGGTAGCTCCATGTGGAGCCAGAGACTGGTCTGCATGACCTCAAAAGGTCCCTTTTGGCCCACACACCTGTGATAGTTTTGCATGAACTATTCCTAGCTGTTTGTACAACAAAGATGACTTTTGCTGAATATCAGCCTCAAAGTTCCTTGGGGATTTAAGTGAGAAAAGGCAGGTTTTTAGGCTTCATCTCCCAAAGCCCATTCTTCTCCCGCATTTCATATCTGGTGTTTGGTTTGCTAATAAATAAGAATAATAAAATAAGAACATAAAAAGCAAATTACCATGAAACAGACTGCAAAAGATTGCCATGGCAAAAACATAATTGAGAAGGCATTTGCATATTTAGGCTAGAATTTTGCTACTGCTGAAATCCTACACAATGCCAAAGTGACAGTTTTGCATTCCATGCTGTCTTACAGTTAGTTACAAAATCATCCCTAATACAGAAATAAGATATGGCCAGAGAAGGTAGAGGCAGCGACTTCACACACCAATCAAATCATGGTTGTGTATCTTTTGTGATACACTTCTCCTTCTGCTGGGCTACAGTTCCTTTTGAGATGCACCCATCTATATCAGGAGTTCACTTGATGTTTAGGAAAAAGGAATCCAGGGTATTTTTGGGGAGGAAAAAAAACAAAACCCAACCCACCTGATTTTTCAAATCTGGTTCTTTCTGCAGCCCTCTGGTTGTTCTGAGCCCAGTTTGAGGGATGGTGTACTGTGGTGCATGGGGACTAAGACACAGAGTGGGGGAATACTTCAGCTGCATGCTGCTGCCAGGTATATTTGCTACTGTGGAAACCTAGCCTGAGGTACTGTTCAGGCAATCCCTTAATCAAGTAGATGATCACCAGTGTTGTGAAGAGAGATTGTTTTTTGAACAGAGAAAGTTCAGTGTTTGCAGCTAGATCGCCTCTTGAGGAAAGAACCTAGCTTCTTTAAATTTCCTGAAGAGGCTCCAAAGTAACTGGTTCATTAATCATTGTTCAGAGAAAGAACAGAGGAAATTCCAAAATTCGTTTTCTAATTTGACATGATAACGTGCTGAAAATTAAACAGATAAAGACTGGTGATGAACAAAACAATTTCCCAGTACTCTAGTCTGTCAGCTCAGGAAGCAGAATGTTAACCTGTCAGTTTCTTTTAGTTGAGCTTCATAAATGATAACTTATCTTAATTTAAAGTGAGCGTCTCATTCTGTGGGTATTGAGGTCAAAGGTGATGTTAGGTGCCAGTGTAGGTTGACACAATAAACTGAAATCTACCTTTGATCCTCTGCAGGATGGCTGGCTGTGGTGAAATAGATCATTCAATCAACATGCTGCCCACAAATAGGAAGACAAATGAGTCGTGTGCTAATGCAGCAGCACCTTCCCTGACAGTCCCCGAATGTGCTATCTGTCTGCAAACGTGTGTGCATCCAGTAAGTCTGCCTTGTAAACATGTTTTCTGCTATCTGTGTGTGAAGGGAGCTTCTTGGCTTGGGAAACGATGTGCACTTTGCCGGCAGGAGATTCCAGAGGATTTTCTTGACAAGCCAACCTTATTGTCACCAGAAGAACTCAAAGCAGCAAGCAGAGGCAATGGAGAATATGCTTGGTACTATGAAGGTAGAAATGGTTGGTGGCAGTATGATGAACGTACCAGCAGAGAGCTGGAAGATGCTTTTTCCAAGGGTAAAAAGAGCACTGAAATGCTAATTGCCGGGTTTTTATACGTAGCAGACCTTGAAAATATGGTTCAGTATAGGAGAAATGAGCATGGACGCCGCAGAAAAATAAAACGGGACATAATAGATATACCAAAGAAGGGAGTGGCTGGGCTGAGGTTGGACTGTGATGCTAACACTGTCAACCTGGCAAGAGAGAGCTCTGCTGATGGTGCAGACAGCACACTGACTCTGGGGGCTGCAGCTGGGCAGCCTCTAGCATCCATTTCTGCTAGGCCCCTGCCATCACTAGATGGTCAGCTTATGAGTCCTTCGACGCCATCACCTGATGCAAGCAATTCCCTAGAGAACTCTTTTGCCCACTTGCAAATAAATGAAGACAGTATGGCTGAAAGGAGTCACAGGGGAGAGGGAGAAGAAGACCACGAATCGTCATCTTCTGGTAGGGTGCCAGCCCCCGACACCTCTGTTGAGGAGACCGAATCGGATGCTAGCAGCGATAGTGAGGATGTGTCTGCCCACCTTCAGCAGCGCCTGTCCTCTGTCCAGCAGAGACACTTGAATGCAAGTGCAAGCCAGCTGGGAGCAGATAGACCAGTAGCAGGGGGCGGGGTGGCAAACACAAGTGTAAGATCTAGAAGGCCAGATGGACAGTGCACGGTCACTGAAGTTTAAATCTAGAGCCATGCGATTAAAAACTCAGTCCTGTATCTGTAAATTTTCTGTCCACGTTGGCATTGCACTCAAACCTAGCAGTGTGTTTGGTGGGGGGGTGGGGTGAAAGGGAGAAACAGATTTGGCCTGTTTAACTTAAGTCTCTTAACATGTCTCAGCTGGAAGACTATTAACTGTAGGAAACTGGGTTGTCCTGTTTAATGGTTTGAAAGCTGCTTAGCAATGCCCAGTTTTCTTGAAAATGTCTTGTGTTTATTTTGTAGCATTTTCCCCTTGGAGATACTCAATCCCTTTTTGGCCAACGTATATCTACTGTACAACTTGAATTGTCTTCATTATCTGACTGTTGCGTTAAGTGTCTTACTACTTTCTGCATGGATTGATGTATGAGAAGAACACTAAAGCAGTGGGGGAGCAGGCAAGATGTTGGGTGTGAGCAGGACGCTTAATTTAATGTGAGAAAATAGATGTGAGCTTGGAGTTAAAAATGTGTTTTTACTAGACAAGAGCAATCATTTACCTTTCTCTAATGGAAATGTAAAAATCCTGTTAACTTTCATTGCAAATTCTTACCTATACACTCTTCATGGCATTTTCATTGGCTTTGCCATCTAGTCCTTGTAGGTTTGTTTTTGAGGTCTTTCTTGATCTGTCTTGTTTTTGTTACAGAATTTATAATTTAATAAAACTACATTTTATCAGTAACAATCTCAGATATGTCTCCAGTTTAATTGAGCTTCACTGGAAGAACTTTAAAGGAAGTTACTATAAAACAGCTTCCAGTGTTTGCCACAAGGGAGAACTGGCTCTGAGTTCTTGCATCCCAGACTGGCTGCCTGTCAAACACAACTCTGGAGGAGTATGTCTTTCTGCTGAAAAATCATGAGTTGCAGGCTTAACACACAGGCTTAACACTTGTCTCATCTGAAGAGCTGATCAGCTCACTTCACTCTTATGACAGGTAGAAGTACCACACACAGCCTTACTTATCAGCAGAAACGTTGAAGTAAGAGAGCACAAGTTAATTAGACTTGACCCTATAACAAAGAACACGGATGTTATGGACTATATTGCTGTTCATCTGTTCTGTATAGCAAAAGTAGGGCAGTACAGGAAAGGTAGTTTTGTGCTTGTATTAGCCATCTAGGAGATGCGTTTCAACAAACTGTCTTCTGTGTGTTGGAGAAGATTGAAAAGCACAGCTTGTCTTTTCTGTTGATAGCAGTTGGTTTACATTTTTTTTCAAAGTGAGAAACAGCATTAGCTGATTCTGGACTCAATCTTTAAAATAAAGCTAATTAAACTGCAATTCTGAGTACATGTATCCCTGCACAGAAGGGGACAGTAGCTGATACATAGGTACTACATGTCTTCAGACGAAAGTTGCTGTTGGAAAACAACCATTTGAAGGGAATTAAAAGGGCTGTTTTTTAGAAATGGTAGATTTAAACTTCCGTAATGTTCTCCTTACTGTAATGATGGCTGGTGTGTCTGATCTTGGGCAAGGCTGTGCCAGCCCTCCAGTTTGTTTCCTTTGCCTGCAGGTGAGATCAGTGGGTCAATCAGTGAACAAAGGAGAGTGCAGAGATTTGGGTGGAAATAAGGAAGATTTCCTTCTTTCTTGTCAAGGAATGGATGCTCTTGATCACAGATTTTTACTATCATCTTCCAGTTCTGTAAGGAAATAAGCCAGTAAAATGGACTTCAGAAGGAAACAGGATATAATATTTTTTCTTCTATCTGTTAGTTGCCAGCTGTCATTTCTTTGTTTTGAGTTAGCACACATTAGTGGCTCTAATCAAAGTCTGACTTTGTGCTGCAAAACCCTTCAGTAATGCCACCTTTGCTATATGCACACATTTTACTAATATGAGTATCTGCTATTGAAGAAAGCAAGAAACAAAATACAAGAACTTGACTTGCTATGTAGTTAATTCCAGGATTCTCAGCCCAAACAGCCTACAAATAATTTTATCGGTGATCATCCTTGGGGACTCTTGAGCGAAGTAGAGAGGCAGACCTCTATTCAGCTGAACACCGGGGATGCTGCTTTTGGCTCCTGGTGACTGACTGCAGCTGTGAAGTACTAAAATTAGTTAAAGTAAGGCTGGTGAGAGCTTAATAGCCAATTATCAGAGTGGCAAATGCACTCCCCGAATCAAGCCAGGAAAAAGTAGTAACCAGTAATTCACGTCTTATATTTAAACCATTCCCTTCAGCAGGAGACATGTTCTCTGTCAATTTTAGCTAAGCCACAGCCACACTGCGTTACGCGGTTTTCTGTAACGCCTTGCATTAAGTGGATTTCAAGTTGTACAGCATAGCTAGATAAATGCGCAGTGGAGCAGAATGAAACAGAGAAGAGAAATTAAGATGATGCTGTTAAATCTATGGCATCTCTTAATTTCCAGAAGAGAGAACCACAAATACAGGAATCCTATGTCACAGTAAAAAAAAAATCACATAGTGAACTGAGCATTCAGCAGG
>NW_009923510.1:10550-45984 GCF_000696875.1 Nestor notabilis
CCATTTGGCAAGTATGTATCTGTCAGCAGCAAATATGATAAAGCATTTATATTGCTAAAAGTGGTCTCCAGTATGTAATCTTTAAAGACACAGTGCTGAATCCACAGCACCATTAAGCACTCAGGCTGTCCCAGTACAGGGAGGCAAGGGAACAAGACAGGCATTTCACAAAGTAATAGGAAACCTAGTTTGCTGACGAGAGAGCTGGCAGGCTAGCCCTTAGGAAATACAAAAGCTAGCACACCATTTAATTAGAGACTGGGAGTATCAGTTTTGAAGTTTCTAATTTATTTTGTGCATTTACTGCTTGCTTGTTTTTAGGCCATTTCTGGAGGGCAACAGAAACAGGGATGAAGCTTGGAGTCTAATAATTGTGAAGAAAATAAAAATGCTTTTCAGCTGCTGGTTACAGGTGTTTGTTGCTTTAAGATGACAGGAAAGTATTCAATGAAATAAAGCATTTGGGATTGAAATTGCTAAAATAGGATTCTATTTCATTTCAGTCTGTAGCTCTCAAGTTAGCATTCATGGTAATTTAGGTGGGTTTTTATATGAAGAGCTGTACTTGCTTTTAAATCAGAAAAGAAACCAGAGAATACAGTATTAGGCTGTTCTCAAAATCCTTGATCAAAACAAATACCTGTAATTATCTTCAGACTCTCCTGTCTGGACAAGTTTGGTATATTCGTGATTCCAACAAAATGAGTTTCTGCAACCTTTTTTGAAACCTTTCTGAAACTTTTTTGAAAGTGTCTTACCCAGTACTTGTTAATTATTTGTCCTGTTCTTAGAAGCAATTGTTGGCCTTTGATACAAATCAGAGAGGATGTCTGGGGAAATGCATTTACTGAAATGAGAAGTAAGCTCACTGTCTACAAATTGAAATGGAAAGAGGTCCCCAATAGATGTACATACTGAGTTTCACTTACTGGCACGCAAGTCTGATTGACAACATGCAAGTAAAACAGATTCTTCTTTTCTGCTACACTATCCCTTTCAAATGTGTATCACTCAATGCACAGAGTACACTAACGAGCCTTACAGCCTGGCACCTGAGAAATAATAAAAAAAACAATATTCAAGGGTCTCGCTCAGGTTCTAAGCAATTTTCACATCCATTTTATACACATAATCGCAGTGTTAGTAATGGCAAATTTGTTACTAGCAAAGACATAAGCAGTTGCCCTTTACAGCACAACTTTTTTGACCCGCAGCAATGTGCTGTTGCTTCATGAAGTTGGATGAGCACAGACTGGAACATGCTCTGAAGGTTCAGTGATGCTGGCAGTCTGGAGTCCCTCATGAGTCTTGAGGAACTTCATGAAAAGCAGAAAAGCTTCATTACTAAACAGTCAGGTACTGCCTGACTATATTAAAACATCCACACTCTAGAAGCAATGGGTTTGAAGTCCCTCAGAGCACAGGAAAGAATCCAGCTGCAGAGGGAACTAACAACTGAGCTGCTGGATAAAAAGGGGCTTGTGGGGGAAGAGGAACAAACCGTAACACTACTCTTCCCGTGTTCCCATTCCTGTCTTTTCTCTGGAAGTGAAAACTGAATTTCATTTCTGGGGAAGAAAGGTTTGAAATTTTCCTCCAGCAGCAGCTTCAGGTGTGAAGGCAAACAGACAGGATCAACAGGGCAGAGTTAAGTGCCTTACCCTCCCTGAGGTGCCAACTCAAACCACATCCCTTTCCCAAGCATTTATTTTGGTTGCTTCAGGCTATACACACTCCCCACTGTGAAAGCCATATAGTGAAACATCCCCAGCAGAGCAGAGCATCTGCTCAAAAGCTGCAGAATCTTAACAGGCAATCCAGGCCTAATTCCCATCATTGATCTGCCCCAAGATCCTCAAACATATGTACAGTTACCTTGCTGTCTACAACTGCAGAATCCTGCCACACTGTAGAAATCATACTCTGCTCTCACGAGACCTCACCTGCAGTAACACAGTCAGCTCTGGGGCCCCCAGCATGAGAAGGACGTGGACCTGCTCAAGTGAGTCCAGAGCAGGGCTGTGAAGATTATCAGAGAGCTGGAGCACCTCTCTTATAAAGACAGGCTGAGAGAGTTGGGCTTGTTCAGCCTGGAGAAGGGAAGGCTCCAGGGACACCTCAGAGCAGCTTCCAGTGCTGAAAGGGGGCCTACAAGAAATCTGGAGAGGGACTTTCCTGTTTGATTTTGAGATTAATCTACCAAAGCAGGGACTCGTCAGTTTCTAATTTCTAAAAGGAAACCCCTCCCCACTGGTTATCTAATTACTTACACAATCACCAGCATGAACTGGAGTGCTAAATCTGGTCAGCCCAAGTATGCTCGACGAGTAAAAATACCCTGAAGAAAGATGTAGACAGATCCATACATCCTTCCAGAATGCTAAAGTACTCAGACCACCCAGTCAGTCAAGGATATCGCATCTGGATGCATGGTACATCACGGGCTTCCAAGATTCCAGCTAGATTCTGTGTAATACGTAAGGTCAGCAGCTTTGTATATTCTCAGCAGCACAGGTCAAGGCTATGGGAATGTGCAGATGCATATGTAGGTAGCTGGTTCCTCAAACAGTGAGATGACACCTAAATGCATTTAAAGACCTGAATCACTGTCAGTGAACAACGGCTACAAACTCCTCAGTAACTTAGAACTTCTCCTGTAAAAAGAATTAAAATTTAAGTATCCTTGGACACTTTCTCAGCAATCACACAAAGAACTGACAATGAAAAAACAAAAGCTATCATCTCACCGGTTACCATCGCTTCCAAGCTGCTTAAAGACACTGGTCTCATGTGGGGGAACTCATATTCTGCAGCTTTAGATGCACCTGTTCTGCAAATAAATACACATCATATCTTTCAAGCAATTTATTTCCATACCAGTTAGAGAAACAAAATTAACTCCAAAGAAAATAATCCTCAGCCTCATTCCAGAAGAATTATAACCCTATTCTCAGCACAGTATTTACCTTTACATACTAATTTCACTAATCTCCATTCAGTGAATGATTAGGACAGTAAAGAATCTGCAGGGGATTTTATGTGGTTGCACACCAAATATGTCTGCCTCGTGAACAACGGGAATGTTAATGTCAGTTTAAATGAACAAATCATTAAATGATTCAGTTAAATGCCTGCTTCAGCGAAAGCTTTGTTTGCAGAAAGGTCAGGAACATTTCTTATGCACTGACGGTCATCTATGTTTTGGTCTTCTAGCCAGTGCCTGCAAATGGGCAGGCCCACCCCACAGAGTTCCAAAAATGTCCTTCTCTGTCCTTAAGGCTGCTTCCACCGGTAGCTCTCTTCCCACTGCCACCACCTCTTTCGCAGCCCGAATCACACTGGCTGGACCCTCTGTGTACTGATTTAGCCAGGCTTGGGCTTCTTTTAATGCTCCAGCTTCATCCAAGGATGAGAGTGTCTCCTCCGAGAGCCCAAGGTGCAAAGCCGTCTTGGGGTCCACCCTGATAGCCCCACTCAGGAGCTGGAGGGCAGCCCCACTGCCGACGATCCGCACCAGCCGGGCACCTCCTCCCCAGCCTGGCACCAGACCCATGACCTTATGAACAAATCTAATTTCACTGCCGGGCGTCATTAACCTGTCAATGAAGAACAAACACAGAGAGGTCAATCCATGCATCGACTTCCATTTTCAGTTCAACGGCACTCAATTTTCTGTTTTCTCCTCCCCTCTGCCTCCAAAGGCTGATGATGCAACTTGACAGCATGCCGATTTCAGCCAGAGCTGGAGTATCTTAATTTTTACATCACCCCATGCCTCAGCTGCAGCTCTTGGCCCTCCTCAAAATGAGATACATAAACTGCCACCAGTAAAGATGCTCAGTGCCCACACTGACACCTGTAGTCGGTTCTAAATTGCGTTTGAAAATAGAACTGCAGTCAGAGGGCACGTTACACTTACAGTGCCAACACTGCCTTGCTAGTTCATGCCTAAAACAACAGGGTTTTTGGCAAAACTCAAGCATACTAATGCACAAACCATATTTCTCAAGAGGATGGATCGTGATCTTACTACTGATCTGCACTGGGGAAGTTCTGTCAGCACCCTGATGCTTTATTATAGCACAGTTGGTTTGGGTTTTATTCCATACTTTAGAGAGTCCATGTGAGTTTGGTTTCTAACTGCTCACTCCAACAAGTCATAGCTCACAACATATAATAGAATTGCTTTCTATTTATTTATTGCTTACAGTGTGTAACAGAACCGCTCCCCTACAGAAGGTAGAGTCACAGTCCTCTTTTCAAAGATTTTGTATCTTTGCTTCTTTCCTACAGTCTGTCACCTCCCTTATTTAACAACTCACCCTAGGGCTGATTAAGCCCTCTCCCTGCAGGAGCAATGCTGCAGCACTGTGCTGTCTCCACACAGTGTTCACACTGCCATGCACATTAGATTAATGGAAAAAGCCTCTAAAGTAGAAACATACAGAAAAGATGTATGGAAACAGACCAGGTTTGCTTTTTCTTACGAGGGTACTGTGCAGTGCGGTTGCTTGCTGCTGTTTGTAAGACAAATTACACTTGTGAAGTAGATTAGCTTCTACTTCAAGCGCTAATTGGCTTTCTGAAGATAAATCTTGTAATACTGAGACCTACACACAAGT
Organism: Nestor notabilis; assembly: GCF_000696875.1. Lineage (NCBI taxonomy): Eukaryota > Metazoa > Chordata > Aves > Psittaciformes > Psittacidae > Nestor > Nestor notabilis. The sequence continues at coordinate 15,173 of NW_009923510.1, forward strand.
CTGTTTCCTAACAATGCAGTTTTCCATAGTGAAAATACCACGATGAACAGCTTTAAAAGGGAAAAGAATAGGAAAACCTTTAAAAATGCAACTACTTCTAGGAACTCACAGTTCCCAAATCTGCTTAGTTATTGTTAATTATAAGTTTGCTTGGTTGCTTTTTTCTTAACCAGAGCACCATCAGCATCCATGCCATACTATAAAGCTCCAGGGCTGAAGAGCTTACACTTTATCCCAGACCCAACACAATGCACAAAGGCAACAGCTGACATGCCAGATTGCATGAAAGCCTTTTTGTAGAGATAGTGGAGGAAGGTTGTGTGACAAAAGGAAGAGAGCAATGTATTGCAGGGGAGGAAAGGCTTTTAGCTAACATTAGCAAGTGCTTCCCAAACCCAGCAAATCCCAGGGAGCTCAGGTCTCTCATCTCCAAAAGGAAGACTCTGCAAGTATTCCAAACCGCCTTCACTGGCTCAGCTTACTTTGCAATTTGCTGGCACCCAGTGTCCCATTGGGAAAGCAATAACAAAAACATTATTAAGGGTTTAATTCTAGTTGTGCTGAGTGATGTGAAGCATTTTAAAAGAAGCAGTCATACACAGCTAGGCATCTTGATGTAGACAACCTGTGGGCAGTCTTATAAGACAGCCACCGCAGGCCAGTAAGGTTGAATCTGACTGTGCCAGGCACCTGGGGCCAGGCCTTAAGGACAGGCATTTCAGTGGACATCCTGACGGCAGCATATTCACTCATCTGGGAAGCTGAGTCTTCAGTGAAGTTCTCCACATGAGAACTTCAGCACACTCTGAAGTTCTCATGTGAAGTCAGATTTTACATTCCAAGCACAGCTGACCCATCAGCGCCAACAAGGAAAATGTTGCAAACGTTTAGTATGTGGGAAAGGCTCAGCTACCCTGTGCAGTCTTCAACTCCCTCTCACAAAATGGAACCAAGCATGATGAAAGGAAAACAAATGACTGACAGCTAAATCCATAGAAAGACTGTGAGGCTGCAGCTTCCAGGGTCTCATCGGGACTCACCTCTCCCTACAATGCTCCTTTGAACAAGCTCCACAGAAAATACTGAGATAAGTGGTGGTCAGTGGTAGGTGTAAAGGTAGTCTTGGACTGCCTTCAGGCTTAAGAAAGGCATGGAACTAGATGATCTTTAAGGTCCCTTCCAACCCAAACCATTCTATGATTCTAAGTCACACCATTTCTTACAGTCATCACACTGTTAGGTATACTGCTCCCCATGCCCAAGGAAGCAATGGAGACCTGAGCATACACCAGAAGAGGTGTATGCCATCGCCAAGCTAGCCTGGGATCAGCCTCTGAACATCACCAGCTGCAGCCTCGCATAAATATTTCCCTTTTTATTTTATGAAAGGAGCTGAGTCTACCTTCTGGGACATGATAGACCTGATCTCCCATTAGATGATTTTATGTAAGAAAAGTACATGAAGCATTACTAAACATAACAAGGCAGACATCAAAAAGCTGAGGAAACCAAAGTACTATTCCATTCCTGAGCTATTATACCTTATTCATCTAATCCTGCCTTGCCTGAGACAGAATAGTAGATGAACACAAAATAAACCCTGATTTCACAGAGTCTGCCTGTTCTTGTCTTCCGGGTCAAGGGAATTAAAATCTGCATTTTCTGTATCCCAGGGGAAAATCATACCACTGGGCTCCTAGACACATGCCTTCCCTGTCTAAAAAAAGCAGAAAATCTGTTGCATAACAATACTGGGGAAAAAAATAAATTAAATGTAATTAATGTACAACACAACTGGAGACCTTACAAGCAGAGAAACCTCCTTCGGAAACATGAAGGGCAGCAAAATCCTCACAACTTAAACTGGAAATAAGAGGTTAAAGGAACAGAAGCATCAAAGTGCAGCTGAAGCTTTCTTTAAGAACATTAGAATTCCATGTTACAAGCACTACAACCCCCCTAGGAGGAAAGCACAGCCACCATGGGCCACATCCAATTTTGGGTTAGTCATCTAAAGCAAACAAGAGCTACAGCAAATGTTCATGCTGTACATTTTAAAATGTTCTCAGATGCAGTAAATGTTACAAACCCTCCACCTTTGATCAGAGAATTCCTTCACTCCATGACATCTCATTGTACCCACGAACTACTGACTGTCATGTCACATGTCATCACATCACTGGCAACACACGTGAGGAGAAAGCCTTGTTTGCCACTCACAATGCAACTGAACAAATCCCATCCTTAAATAGGTACCCTTGTTTCCTCAAAGGTGGCTCTTGCTGTGAGCTAACAGCTATGCTTCCCTTTGCTGAAGTATTTCCCAGCTACTTGAAGCTGGAGCATATACAATAAAAGGTGCAAATACAAACAAAAATGTATTTTCTCAGCTTTTCATACCTGCTTTTTATAGTTACTGATGTTACTGAACTGAATGTCCCAACAGGTAAAATCAGTTTCTTGCGTGCCATTTAGATTATGGTAAGATCTGTGCTGGCCCTTACCTCACCACTTTCTGAACCTCGGGGTTTGAGTTATATTCAGCATTCTGAGAAGACAAAGGCACAAACGAAGTTTACTAGTGAGGGACAAATACCAATCTTTATTTTACGCATTTTCAAAGCTCCTACCACTATGCTTCTGAAACTCATGATGTAAAAAATGGATGCCTAGAACATTAAACATGCTGTCAGAAACCTGGATTCTGTTCCCATCCCTGTTTTACTCAGTGTCATGTAAGGACACAGCTCCTGACTTGCAATCTTTTCCTCTTAGCTGGCATGAGAGTGGCACACCGTGGAAGGAGGCTGCTGGCATCACACCTGGTTCTCAGCTTGGGCAAGGACCATTGCACAAGTAGTCAAGCACCACTTCTACTGCACACCGTCCTGAACAGTTCATGTAGTACATACTGCAGTTTGGAAACCTCCAGGCTCACTGCCTTCTCCCCTTTTTTTTAGTATGGTATGTGGCTCTGCAATGTTTTAACATGTACCTAGCGCTCAATCCATCTCAGATACCTGCGTTCCAAATCTTAAGAGTCAGAAAGATACACCAGATATCATGTAGCTTCCCATTTAATGTGTCTAAAACCTATCCTCCCCACCATGCCCGTGCAGATGTTAATGCACATGAAAGAAACTACATAACTTCCTTAGCATTAAAATACAAATTCTTGAGGCCTCATATATGAGCCCTCGTTGGCAATTTGTTGCAAAACTCATCCTTACTTTCTCCAGAATCTTCTAACAACAAAAGTAACGCCTCAGTATAGCCTTGAAAACAAGAACCACCACATTGACACCTTTACAAAGCCACAGAAAGCCTGAAATTAAGAGTGCTGACTGAAATTAAGGCTGCAGTTCATGCCTGCAGAGACCTAACCTGGAAACCTAGATACTGATAGTTAATTATGAGACAACATTCTATTCTAATAGTTACATCTTTTCTTGTATAAGTGTTTAGTCTCTTCAAATATTTTTAGGACCATAAATCTTACAGGAAAAGCTAGGAATACTTTCATCAGTATTTAATTGCAGAGTGTACAGGGGTTTATTCTTAATTAAAAAACCCCCAAACACCTAGTTTTAGCCTTGTTCAATATTCCAATAAACAAGCCTTCTGTGGTTATTACAGACACTCACCTTAAACCAACTGCATTAACTAGTCATTTTTGCAATAAAAATGAATTCTGAAGCAGCAAGGTACTGTGGGAAGAATATTCTGCAGAAGAAATATGCACTACTACACTAAAATAATTTAGCTAGTCAGCAAAGCTGCTGATGCATAGTTTCCAGGCCTGACTTCAATTTTTGTGACAGATGCTGTTAGAATTAGACCCTCAAGAATAAGATAGTCTCCTTCAAAAAGCAAGTTGGGACTAATTATTCTGCTTCTGCCTATCCAGTGCAGTGTCTTGTCGCTATCTTTATCACTACACCATCATATTACCTAGGTACTCTGTAAAAGGATTTGCTAGACAAAAGAGCTAAAGATTTTTCTGAAATTCAGTTATCCTACTACACACTATCACCAACCCTCCACCCCCCACATCCCAATTCGCTGAAGATATTAGTAAGTGGATTCATCCTGGAAAGAGTTAGTCATAATTTCACTTATCTTTCAATCTCACTTGATTAACTGGATAGACTTTAAAGGATCAAAAAGCCCTGATTAAACATTTAATCAATAACTCCTTGCAGATTCCTGAACTGCAGCAATGCAGTCAATATTGGCCAGCCACAACTGTTCCGTGCTTTCCCAGCACAGCTTGCTGGTATTAATTACCCTTGCTCTTCCCCCATATCTTCTCTCTCATGGAGAGCTTCTCATGTTTCTGCCCTATGCAGAGAAAGAATAAGACCATTAGACATTACAGGAATTGCTGCTTCAGAGCTGTGGCAACACAAAGTAAGACTTCCAAAGTGTAAAACTGCTAAAACTCAAGCTTTTGGTCACAGGCCATGCACATTGGCATCATATAAATAAACCCCCAAGTATTTGCTCTCTCTGAAAATCTTTTAGTCAGAGTCACTTGACAGATGCCTAAATGGTAACCACTAAAGAATGTAAAAATGAAGACAAAATTACCATTTTCCCCAAAAAGAGTTTGGGGAAACTATGTTCCTCGTATATATCTTTGATAAAATTGCACAAAGCTGCTCTGCAATCCCAGATTTCAATAGGGTAAGAGAAGACCATACACATTAATGATCTTTCCTGTCTATGAGTTTTAATCTGTAATCTTTACTACAAGAATGCAAACCTTATTATAGGAAAATTGAAAGAACTAGGTCCAGCTAATATTTCAATAAGCCCATCAGAAAGTCACTCATCTCAAATCCTCTGTGATTAAAAAACCCCAAACCCCAAACTCAATATACCTTCTTTACTTGAGGTTTAAGTAAATTAAAATAATACTCAAGAACCAAAAATACAAAAAATCCTACCAAGCCTCCCAAGTACAGAGTGTTCTAGGCACGCTCTGAAACTCCGTGTCAAAGGAATAGGCTTGATGCCAGCCTAAGAAATCTCACCAACACGAGAGCTCACTTTTCTCACAGCTCATTTCAAATTGCCTTACAGATTATATGCAATTTTATTTATAGTTACTGAATTATCTTGTAACACTCTTAGCACATCCATTTCCCCCCCACTCGCAACAAAAGCCAAGAATCAAACATTAGGGAAACTCTCAAGTCTTCCCAGCACAAGCCGCCTTTACCACCATCTACCTACCTGCCTTCACTGCCCTCAAGTCAGATTTTCCAATACATTTTACAAAAACCTAAGGATCAGGGTCAAAATCACATCAAAAAATACACTCCTAATTACAGATTATTTTCTTGAGCAAGAGTTAATGTTCTTCTGGAGTGGCACTTCCCAGAGAGGAGCAAATGGACCTAAACAACAAGAGATGCACTTTTCAAAGGAAACCTTAAACCAACCATTTATAACATGGCTCAGTGATGTTTTCTCACATCACATCACATTTGACCAGAGTCAAATGAAACGCAGAAGAGAGAACAAAGTCATATTTTCATATAAAGACAAAAAACATTTGGTTAATGACAAAATTCTGAGAAGTAGGGTTCTAGATCAAAAAAAAAGGAAGATGTAGTAACAAGAAAAGAGTTGAAGGCAGAGATGGAACATAGAGACATCAGAACAGAAACTGCTAAAGAGACATAAGCCATTTTAGGAAGAATATGGTCTCCAAGAATAAAGACGAGCCGAAGGTATGGATAACTCTGCCATGTACTCCCAGACATTGGGACATTCAATGGAAGATGAGCCTCCAAAAACTAGAGGGTCAAGTCAAAGAGGCTGCATGATCACAGATTTCAAAGGAAGCCACTCCAAGGACGAACCACAAAAATAATATTGTTACTCAGAAAAAGATCCTATGGATAACAGGAGCTAAATTATAACAGGCAAATACAGAAATCCGCATGCCCCAAAACCCAGCATCTAATCAAGAGCAAAGTCTGCACTGAGAAAAATTAATAAAAGGCCTATGTGCAGCAAAAAGCAGTAGAGCTGTGACTGTGTCAGAACGACCAGAGAAGTGAATAAAGGTTTATTTCTTAAGCACTTCCCTGATCAAAGGAGAGTAGCTAAAAGAGGGCCAGAAAGACTGTTAATTTGAGAGAGGGATTATGGAAGGAAAGAAACACAGGGAAATAAACTGCTGCTAACACACTGCACGGGGAGCGGGGCAGCCTTAAGACAAGGTAGGTAGGACCCCCCAGAAGTCTCCCGCAGGTGATGCTTGCTGTCATAGTGGCTGCCATACATACAGATGGCTCTTCCAATCTCATTCTAGACCAGAATCTCTCAGAAGTCAGCTACAGACAGAGTTTTACCCAGCAGACCTGCATTAGGGGGTTTTAAATCTATTTTCTTACCTCAGGCTTGACAGTTTCTCACCCGTGGCCTCACAGAAGCCGGAGAGAGAAAAACATGCTATCAAAAGCTACATTTCTCCTTAAAGGGATAAATGAGGCTGAATATTGGAAATTACAGAAAGACCTTTTTCTGTAGCAGGAATGAAAAATTGAACTAGGTGACAGATCACAGGGCAAGAAATAGGGGCCCAAAAAAGCATGACTGATTAAAACTCCACAGCAGTACTAAAGGAAGTAAGATGAGCCTTCCTCCCCCCATCACTTTTCAATAAACTGACAGAAAAATTATTTGGCCAAACTGCAGAGCGAATCTGCCCCATTTCCCAGGATGGCACTTCTTGAGGTCCATGTGTGATGCTCACAGGGAAATCCTGTAGTCTAGCGCACTGTTGCCCCCATGGCAAGCAGTGGGTGCTGGGTGGTGGTCAGCCCTATGTAAGGCGGCTATGGGAATGGGGAGAGGGCTGGCCAAGGGCTCATGCAGCCCCCCACCATGCAAGGCAGCACATGTTGCTTGCACACATGGCGCAGCCCCTTTGCAAGCTGTGACACAGCACAAAAGCTGCACGAGCCACACACCATTCCCTCATTCCCCCTCTCATGCCACAGCATTCAAGTGAGCTGAGGAGATCCAGAAAACAGCAGAAAAGTAAATTAAAAGGCTTTTCCCAACTGGAAAAGACAGATTTTTACAATTACACAATTAGCAATAAAGACCCCCCAGTCCCTGGATGCTGCCTCGGATCTGTTTGACAACACCCCCTGTGCACACACAGGGAAGGAGCAGCATGGCTTTACAAAGGCACACAACGCTCATACCACAATTCAAAAGCACAGAGAACCAAAAGAATAAAACAGATAATTACACCGGGGAGCTGTTAATTCCCCTGAAGCATGTAGTATAAACTCTGCATACAGCATGAATCACCAGAGCCATGAAGTGGGACTAAAGCCCAATTGTTCAAAATGTAGTGCCTGGATTCCTCCTTTCTCCCACAGCTGTACAACAGCAACCCATGGGGTACCACTCCATTTCTCCTTCCCTGCAAATGACCAATGTCTTACTAACTCTTCTCCTCTTCTAATTCCCAGCTCTGACCTTCTTTGTATTACCCTGGTGTCAGTGGGTCCCAGTCACAGGCACACTGCCTCTACCATAGAATCATTTTCAGAGCAATTCTCATCTGACATAGCACTCCGGTCTTAACCCACAAAGCAGGTTTTAGCTATTCTTCACAGGCTGCCAAAGTCTCAATACACAAATGAATGAACGCCAAAATAATGCTCACATAAAAATTACTCATGCATCTGAAATGTTACATGAGTCTTTCCTTCCAAAAAAGGAACTACAGCTATTTGGATTTCATTCAAGCAAACATCTTCAACAACAGATATGCCTTTTAGACAAAAGCAAAGATTTCCATTATAAAAGATCCAGTGATATTTTACCAGATTTGTCGATGAAAAATGATCACTTGGAGGTAAAGGGGTTTGGTAATTGAAATTTTTAGTCAAATCTGAATGCCAATATTCATCTAGAAACCAAAAAAGGACATTGGAGCTTGTTTTCAAATTGAAAATATTGTATTTCTTTAAAATTATGTGCACACTTTGATGCAGCACATTGTATGTTTTTAACTTTGGTTTCCCACATCTTTGTTTCTATCACATATGTATATCAAGACCAAAGAAAACAGAACAAAATTCTCCTGGACCAAATTCGAGAGTCTCTTAAAGCAGGCACATTTCAGTCATATTCTCTGTTTATCTCTGCTGCTGATAGAGAAAGGCAAGGGGGAGCTTCCCAACACTCTGGCTCAGAGCCTAGTATCTAAAATGTCAAAAAGGCAAAGATCACCTCACTCGCCTGAACCTGGCTGACTGGAAAGGACCAGCATTTCTTGACATCAGCCCTAAGAGATGCAAGGTTTGAACTGCTATAATACTTTATGATGGATTTGATATATCATATTTCTGCAACCCACAGCATTAAAGGATTTAAAGTATGTTGTTACTAACAACCTGTCACAAGACCTAGGCAGGAAGACACACTTTAGCATCTGTGTGCAGTGTTACTCATGCTGCATTTGCACATCTTTCTTACGCAACAATTTCTGACTAAAGCAAGAAGAGATCATACACTTGTTTGAAATCACTGGTGATTAAATTATAATGAAATGTTGCCATTTTGTCAGGTTAATAATCTCAAACAAAACATGCTGAAGGTTGTGGTTTTGTTTTGGTTTTTTTAAAAGATCACAGGGGCTGTGACCCAACTTTTAATTTTTCCAGATATTATACATGAATTCAGAGCTTTTTTTTTTTTTTTTTTTGGTTGGGGGGAGGAAGGCACAGTGACATATCTCATAAAAGGCATAAATGGGATAGAGAATTTAACATTAAAAGTCTACATTAAAACATTAACTTAGCTTCTTTGCCTCTCTACTTTTTAATATAGCTCATCAGTTACACCGACAGGGAACTACAGCCAGCCTCACATCACTAACTGATGGTATGTTCAGACTAGGTGGACAATAAACAGGCTCATTTTCAGCAAACTATAACAGATCCTCCACAAATATGCCTAAACATGTGACCGATTACCACTAAAAGTATAATTTCCCCGGTATCATTTTGTTTACAACCTTTCTCTTTCACACACACACAAAACCACACTAATTGAAATTACTGATTTTCCCTCAGTTGATATATTTGCTTTTTGTTTATGAGCACATCAGCACACAAAACAACTGGAGGATAGCACCTAGCAACAGACCATGGATAGAGTAGAAGTTCTTATGCATACATCAGTTTAAGCACAATAGGAATTTATTTAACATAAGAATTTATAATTTGGTTTATTCTTATGGTGACTGCTGAGTTACAACAGTAGCAATTCATTGCTTACTCACTACAAAATCCAGGAAGTAGTAGGAAGCTAAAGCCACAAAGGCTTATAGATTCCAACACTCTTGTTTCACATGACTTTGGATATGTCTGGAGAGAAGAGAAACACAAAGGTTCAGCCTGCAGAGCTCTTCACTAAGACACTGGGTTGCTTTGGGTTAGAGGGGAAAAAATCTCAAAGGGTGGGGGGGGTGGGTGTGTGTGTGTGAAGGAGAAGACTTGAAGTTGCAATTGTGAAGGCAGTATTTGCAATGAAAGTAGGTTGAGATCCACATGGCAACACCTGCTTACACTTGCAAAAACCCAGGGAGATTGAGTAACTTGGGGAACATTTTGTCATTTCAACAAACAGTAATGCTGATGTGAATTATTACCCTCTAGATATCTACAATATTAACTACATTGTTACCTGGAGCAATAAAGAGAAGACTAGTTCTCGTTTTCACAGTAGTACAGGACGGGACTGAAAAAATGCAATAGTCAACAAGGACTCTGGAAGACATCCTCTAGAAGCTGATCAAATGCAAAGTTAGGCACTTAAAAGCTGTGGCTTCAAGGGAAACTGGGGCTACCTAACAGCTCCCTAGAGTTGTCATCTTTTAGAGGCTGAGTTCCTCCTTGACTCTAGCCATACTATATCTATCCTTTTACAAACCACTTTAACTCACTGTAAGAACAGGAAACATATAGGCTTTCTGTTCCTTTCTAGGGAGATATTCAACTCATACAGGTATACTTTACTGGTGCTTGGCAAACCAGAGGTCAACAGTGAGCTGGGAATGGGCAGCAGGGACACTCTCCTCAAGCATCAAAGTGAGCTGTTCAGGCAGTCCATCCTTCTCATGGAGCCACAGCTCAACACAATCCCATCTCAGAATTGGCAGACTGGAATAGCTGAGTGCTTCTCAGACTTCATATTAACCAATTTGTGGAGCTGTCTGATTATATATATATATATATTTAAAAGATTGTTTTGGTAGTGAAGATCAGCAATAGAGCATCCAGCTCAAACACCTGCAGGCAGTTTTCTCAGCTGGGGATTAGTCACTTCACGGGTGCAAGCATAATGGACAATTTCAGTGCATTTGTATGCTTCCTAAACTAATTCTCCATTAACCTTGAATGCTTCCCTACAGGGTATTGACAGCTCAGTGTCTCATCAAGAATCAGCATGGGTCCAGCTCTGCATTCCATAAAATCTGTCTTATCTAAGTTTTCCATTTTCTTTGTTTATTATTCCTGTGTAGCACAGAATCAGCTGTGGGCAGGATTGTTCAACAGAAAGGACGTAAGATTGCATGGTAGAAGTGGTCTAAAATATAGACACATGCTGGTAACAAAAATCTCATTCACCCAGGATAAGATGGTTTGGCTTCCCAAATTAAAAAACCCAACTTAGAATGAAGTAAATCCCTAAAAAAAGACAACCCCAGAAAAAACCCCCATCAACTCCAATTCAGGCTCTGTTGCTGTTATTTACATTTCCAGTAACATCAAACAGTGGTAAATTTGAACTGTGGACTACATAAAAAATCCTCTGCCTGGAAGATTGTGAACTCATGAAAATCAAACCCAAATGAAAACTGATAATAAATTAAAGAACAATACCAGGCCATAAATACAAACCCCAAAATACAAGCTCTCAAGTCCATTTCTAGCAGTGCTGTGATTACTTAAGCAGACCTCAAGTGTGGCAGGTCAAAAATAAGAACAGCCTTCTTAAAGGCAAGCAATGTGAAACTTTTAAAACTATAACCCACCTCTGAAAATTTGTTAGAAAATTGTACTAACAAAACTCCCAGGGCTCTAAAAATGTGAAGTGAAGCATGACTGCATTGGAATTTTAAAACTGCCAATTGATTTGAAGGAAGTTTTACATGTATATACAGAGAGAGAGAGAGAGGAAAATTTTATATAGTTAAAGTGATCTATGGCATATAGCAAACACCTGAAGCTGTGAGAACCCACTCTCAGATTCAGCTCCTGATTCTTTTCTGACAATGTGCAGCAATGTTACAGAGTCACATCTAATGAAAAGTGCTTTGTCAGCCTGGACTTCACAAGAACTCAATTGTGAACCTTGTCCCGTTACATTCATATGATGCTCTGCTCAGTGAGCTACTGTGTACTGAGGCACTCTTATTTCAAACAGCAGCATCTTGTGTACCTAAAAGCGCCTCCTGATAAACTAAAAGCCAAAATCCTTGCATACAGTGAAATATTTCCAAAGAAACTAGTCTTTTGTGCTCTGACATTCTGAAACCTATTTCCATAAGGAAAAGCTTACTGTAAAACAGTAAAGTGTTTACAGCTTTCCCCCGCCTTTTTTTTCTTTTTCTTGAAAGGAGCAACAAATAAGAAGTGATTCATAGTGAGCCTACATCTATTCTATGTATTGGTTATACTATCTTCTACTTTCATTTCGTATAAATTACACTTAATGCACTAAACACGCTCTTATAAAAGTAAATAAACACAAGTCACAACAAGAACAGGTACCCCAAAAGCTATTCAACAGCAGTCAATTTCATTGTATCTCTTATTATGCATTTTATAGAACACACTTAAGATCTTAAAATTAAATACTAAGCATGCATACATATTTCACAAAAAAATACAGAAAACATCCAATTAAAATGCAGCAAGGCCACTTTGATAAATGCAGTGTTATTAGCATAAGCTTCTCCACTTGTTAAAAGCTTGATTCTGCCATTCCTACAGATACAGGGCAGAAGACTGCTCAGAAAGCAAATACCTCTTTAAATCAATGGTGCTTTTTATGAAGTAGGATACTGCTTAGCACTAACAAGAGTAATGAAATGGGCTTTTTGTGATTTAACTACATTAACTACAGCTGAATAAATAGTAGATTAATTATTTTGTAAAAAAAACAAAAGGAGAATACTGCTGCCTCTACCTATGTGCTCATTTTGAGGTCAGTAGTCAGACAAATGGGTAGCTTTGCATCTTTTCACTCTCATTGTCTGCCTGGAGATATCACATTTTAAACTGGATTCACACGGCAGTGACACACCTCTATTTTGACTGCAGTAGCATTAGGAAGGAAAAAGAGAGTAGTGCGGAAGAGACTATATTTTCCAGCAGCACTCAGATACAATGGAATTCCATTCACCAAGTGGCATAGGACCAAAATTTCATAGTTATAGATGTATCTAAATGACTTACACAGACACTGCCTCAGCGAGTTTTCTCGAAGGCACCATAGTGAAATAGAAGACAAGAGAGCTCAGAAACAAAGTTAGTTTTCCTGGCTGGTAGTGCACTGCAGCTACTGCCCTGAGAGGTTATTGTGATCTACTAATTGCACAAATGGATTCATTACCAAACTGTCTCTGCTCCATATCTGTTAGTTTATTGCCAACAACCCACTACAATTGTCCAAATTCCTTTAACCAACCCTGCCAAGTCAGTTCTCCTTAATTTCATGCATTGTGTAAGTACAAGATACACTTCAAGTTTCTGCATACAGGGAACTCAGAACAGGTACTTCATTTCAATTATTTGTAAAATTGCATTACTGAATCCAACATCACAGTCATTTGTGCATGTCACTGAAATGGCTGCAGTTTCATGCAGAACCACAGCGTACACGTATTTGGCGGAAGAATCCACAAGCCATCTTCACAGTCTGAGAGAGAATATTCAGCTGTGGCATACTGAAAAAAGCCCAGGCTTAATGAAACTGTACTAAAAAGCTCAGATGTCCGAACAAGTTTCACACCTCCACAGTTTTACATTATTCAGCTTTACAGAAATGATTGAGATTATTACAGTGTCAGAAATCTTATCTTCCCAATATTCATATCAGAAAAAGTCTGAAAGGGTTTTCATTACCTCGCCCTTCTCTGGTCAATAATTTCACCCCCCACCACCCCAATCACATGTTTATGATCTTTATAAAGATGTTGCTCTTACAGAGAGTCATACTGCAACAATCCGTAAAGCAGCTAAGATTCAGTAAGATGTTCTGAGAAGACCTCTTTCTCCAGATCAAAGGTGGAGCAACCTAAGAGGTTTTCACTTTTCATCACTGCCCTTATGCCAGCAATAAATCTGCCAGAGTTCATGCAAGCCCTCCCTAATTCAATTTTAAATGAGCTGTCTTAAAACAGAGTAAGAGACAACTAACCACAAGAACTGCCACTGGAAGAACAGATTAGTAATATCTTAAACCAACTCAGCTATTTTAAAATTGGATTTGTCCACACCTCTGCTTTAGCAGAGATGTGCATCATGCTGCCAGGGCACATTTCAGAGAAGGTACATAAGTCATTTGGTTCCAATGAGTCACTTTAACAATATCTGTATAGTTAATGTAGTGTAAACTGGCAAAGATAAAAATAAGAAAATATTTTAGACCAATACCAAGAAGTTTCGTAGTTTACACTGTAACTATGAAAAATAGAAATCGATTTGAAAATTTAGAATTAAAGCCAGCCACAACTCACTTTGTTCTTAAAAAAATAAAATAAAATATCCAAACAGTTTATTCAAGGAAGAAAACAAACCTCTCCAATTTCTGTTCTGAAGTTCTTCTTTTGGCATCTAGAGAATCAGGGCAGAATACCTGTTCCATTAATATCCACTCACAGTCCTCGAAAAAAACTCATTTTGTCCCCCAGTATTAAAAATCTCAAATAATTGGAGCAACAACAGCAACAGCAGCTCAGATTATGTTTCTCTATCTTGTTGCTGTTATTAATTAAGTCCCATTTGCTGCTCCTGAATTGCTATTATTTAGTTGCACTGGATGGGTGTGTTAGAAAGTAATCAAAGATGCATCAACAGCTGTAGCTATAATGAAAATTATGGCAGTACATCAGAGGAATTGCAGCTGCTCAATTCATGCAAATAAGAGCTACTTGACAATGACTATAATTACACAGTATGTCAAATAGCATAGCTGGAGTAAAAGTAGAGACTACATATTTTAGAAAGCCAAAAGATTTCCATTTCATTATATTCACATCCCCTAAACTCTTACTTAGGGATAACAAAATTCTCTTCTGTCAACGGGCTTGGATACAGAAAGGTCTACTAAGTCTCCCAGGTGCATTCTCTTGTCAGTGCCACAGCTGTCAAACACGGTACCTCTCTGTATCTTTAACAGGCATTTATAATACAGCCTGTACTCAGAGGCCATAGTCAGAGCTGGGGTTTCAGATGTGTAGATAAGAAGAAAGATCTAGCCACATCTAGTTTCAAAGCAAAGGAGAAGTGCTTCCAAGTGGCTCAGATAACACAGATACCATCTCCTCTATCCAAAGCCTGTTCCTGACTCCTGGAACAGCATTGTAATATTCTAGTTTACTTTGCTTAATATTACTTTTGTGTAAGTACTTTCAGCTTGTTCTAGACAATTTCTTTCTCACTTCAGGCACTAAGGCCCTCTTAAAGAGCACATTTCCTTCTCTTGCATGAAAACCTCACTAAAACCTCCTCATTTTCAGAAAGGCTGCACACAGTGCTTATCCTGTTACATCTGTAGGCTGTTTGCACATTAGCAACTGTTTAAATAAAGTGACATTTTATTATTTCAGTTTCTTCCAGTTCCCGTTCTGCATTCAGCCTCTTTAATTAAAACCCTCCATTTTTTGCTAGTTGTTTCATGCTGGCAAATCCCTGCACCTGCATGGAAAAATAATACGAACAGAACCTCATTTGCTTTCCTCTGCACCTCAAACTCATTTGAAAAACTGTACAACAGAAAGTTATGTTACAAATAATAAACCTAGAACACAAAATACCAGACTAAGGGAGAGTTTTATTTATTTTTATGTCAGCCACATAGAGACATAAGAGTATATGGAGTTTTGTAGTCCTCCTACCTCTCACTCAGGGGTATATAACCCCTGGTATTTAACACTTGGTATATAACATAGCCGGCTGCTAAAGCTCCTTACTGCTTTTGTTTTACACAGTGATTCAAACTGTATAACTTGGCATTAAATAATCTTTCTTCTGCACTATTAGGAAATCCAAACTTCCTTTTTCCCTGTGAAGTCTGTCGACAAAGCCTAATTCCAAATGCCTTGGAATTCAGGGCCATGACTCCTGGTAAAAGTGGTACCTCAAGCTCCCCACATTTCATAGGTACAGTCGTTAAATCAATGATCCAACATGACAACTACTCAAATTGGTGATATTACCTGAAATCACATGCCGTGGTAAGTTCTGCTCCTCCTCCAACAGCTTTTCCTTGCACTAGTGCAACACTGATCAAAGGCAATCTACACAAGAGAGTTTTGCAAACAAAATTCATGGTTATAGTCTTTTACAAATGACAAAAGAATTCAAGCAAACCATCTCTATAGCAGAAGTTCAGAAGAATATATGTTCAGAAGAATATATATTCAGAAGAATATACTGAATATCTATTCAGAAGAATATGTATTGGAACATATATATGTTCAATTTCATTCAAATAACTACATCTTTGTGGCTAAGCAGCACAATACCAATTCCAGTTATGCCAAAATGATTCTTCTGTAATTGGCATGGAATCCCAAAATGAAACAGTAAGACAGATGTATTAAATGGAATCAAATTAAAGAAGATCATGTACTGTGTTATGAAAAAACCTGCTATAGATTATACCAAAAAAGACTATCTGCAAGAAGGAGTGACAGGACAGCAACACAAGACTCTAAGCCAGTACGCTACAGAAAACAGAAGAAACGGACACAAAGAACTGTAGGGCTGGGTTATCTAAAAATAGTAAGATTTAGCATGACATCTTCGGCAGCTTCTTCAAACAGCATTAACATTTCAGTCATCAATAAAACTCTTCTTTTGGAGGACAAAACCATCCTTTGAGGATAGCAGCAACCTGTTACCTTTGATAATAGTGTATTTAATCATGTTCAAGGTAATTCAAAGGACAGAGGGAAGGAAGAGTATGTAGGGAGAACCACTTTCCCTACTGCCATTGTGAAATGAGTACTAATGAAGAGTAACTGACTTGGTATAAACTAAGTTCCTAAGAAATTAAGATAATTAATTAGTCCCAGAATTTGCATGCCAATACAGCTGTTTTGTTCACTTGCCAGCTGCAGTACATTTCATACAATACATGGTACAAGTGAACCCACTGGAAAAGGGTTAACCTAATATTTCCTGTGGGCTATGGTGAACCAGATGATGTGGGTCCAAGTCCCCTACATCCACATGCTGATCCCCTTCAGGATCAGAGTCAGCCTCAGCTCTCCCTGAGGCAGACTTGTCTCCTCAACAATAAATGTGCCCAAACAGCAATTCAGTGCTCCCCCTGCACTGCAGCTTCAGTGTACTCTAAGTCAAGCCACCTGAAGTAAGGGCTTAATCTTCATACATCTTGGTTCTCTTTGCTTTGCCCCATGAATTCTGATTATACAGAGACCACTTTATACAAATTGATTCTAATCCTGAGGATTCCTTACAAAACTACTACTATTAAGTCTCCAATCTCCTGAGCAGTTTTACAGAATAATGTTAATTCATAACACTTTTTCATATAGATTATTTGAAAACAAAGCATATTTATCTCAAAGTGCTCTGAGCAGAAAAAAAGACAAGCTCTACCACACATGGATTTAATAGAAATGTGATTTCTTAAGGGAAGCTAAATCTAAAGGAAAGGAAAAAGTGTTTTTCAGAAGTACCAGATGGTTGAACTGAATACATTCCTCTTATGAAGTGGGAAGATTAAATAAATATATTAAATAAATGTTACCTGCGTAGGCTGCATGAGCTGTCCCTGGTTGTTTTTTAAGAGCTACTGATTTCCACTGAGTTACAGAATGCAGCTTTAGAAATGCTGATGGCATAGACTTGCTTAATTCTAGGTATCTCCTGGTCCTCCACATAGAAAGCTATAGGGTTTTTTTCCTGTTCCAATCTCTGGAAAGTCTAATAGTTGCCTAATTTAAATTCATAAATTCCTACCTGACTAACGTGTAAATACAAGGTCTGGGATTCAAAATTACATACTTGAAACTATGTATTTAACTTCAAACATCGTATTAAAGAGTTAGCCAACATGTATTCCAATAATTATAATTACTTCATAAAGAAGAGTAAATAAAATATATTACCTCATAAGTCTGGTTAAAGTATTTTGCATAAACATGCACATATTCATCCCATCCTACAAAGAATAGGAAATTAAAAAACGTTAAGTGATCCTGATGTAGTTAATCTTGCCCAAATTCCAACCCAACCCCTTTATGTACAAATAGAAAACCTGGTCTAAAACAGGTTGGAAAAAAAAAATAATCAGAACTCAATCAATTTATATGAATTTCAGTTATAATTAAGCCACAGTTAAAGTAATTGCAATACTGAATTTCTATTATGTGAAAAGTTACATAATTTCCACTTCTCACTCCCAGTTAAACACCCATAAAGATGAGCTTTAAAAGTCTGTGTAGGACTAGAGAGCATTGCATACCTTTTACTGTTCCAAATCCATAAAGTTTTAGACAATATAAAATTTATCAACTTCCCAACTTCATTTTCCATAGTTTGGGCTAAAAGCATTTCAGAAAAAGCAAACATAAACCCAAACCCAAACCAAAACCAAAACAGAAAGAAGATTCTTCTTATTTCTCTCCTCTATGTTTTATGGCAGCTTGAAAACAATAGTGAATAGGCTACAATTGTTCTCTTCTAGTACAAGAACTAAGGGGCTTCAAATAAAACCAGTTGCTGCTATGTTCAAACCAAGTATTTCTTCCTACAACATGCAGTTAAACTGTGGCACACTTTGCAGCAATGCATTACATACAACCTGTATCAATTCAAGAACAACTAGATAAACTCACAACAGAAAAAATGACAAAAGGTTATTAAATACAAGGTAACACCTCCAGCTCTAGCAGTCTTAGTCACAAATTGCTGAGACTTAAAAGAATATTTTGAAGCAAAATCATTCTCCATCTCCCTTCCCTGTTTGTATACCCTTTCTCAGACATTTAGTATAAACCAGGAACTTGACAAATGACTGGGCTAAATGACTCAGTATGATCATGTTCATATACATACTGAAAAACACATGTGCCATTTACTCCAGATTAAAATATATATATATATATTTTTGGACTCTGTAGAAGTAAAACCTCCCAGCAAATACCAATTTCAGCATTTCTTTCAAAACAATGAATCAAAACCCCAAAAGCCCTAACCAAAATAAACAAAAAGACCCTAAATTAATAGTAGAAAGAAAAAGAACAAAGAAACATCTCTATCGATATTTACTGATTTCTAATATACAGTTTTACTGGGGTCAATAAGGTAAAGAACCTGTCTTAACTAAAAGCTCCTGACTCATACCTCAGGGAAAGAAAAGATACGCAGTAAGTCTTCAGTACATCTTGGAATAGGACCTTGAAATAACAGTAAGTCAGCTTCAGCTGATTTACTGTCCATTAGTCATGTGTTCCCAAGACCTACTCTGCCCATCACTGACCAGCATTATGGTGTCCAGGGACAGATCTCTGGCAGACTGAAGCTGCCACAATGATTGCTACTCAGGAACCACGTGAATTCAGTTTCATTACACTAAAGGCCTGCTTGAAAATTTCAGCACACATTGATTTACAGAGAGGATTTTAGTTATCACTGTAGCCATCTCCTACAACCATTAAGACTAGTAGCAATATTTCTATTCCAAATTAAAGAACAATCAAATCCTCCCTGACAGCTGTTTTAACAGCTGAGTTTAAAACCCACACAAACATATGAGGTGCCAGTTCTTGGACATGGGCCTGTGCAATTCGTGTACTATAACCATGAGGACAAAGCTGCAAAAAAGCTCTTCAGAGAAAATAACTTCACTTCACCAGAGCAGAGTCCTTGCATTCAAATTGGCCATCTCAATTTATACCAAAATCCAAAATGGTAATTAAAGATTAATGCCAGAACAGACCAGCTTGATAAATGCAGTTATAACTGAACAAACAAAAAGAAAGGTCTTCATATTCTCATGTGGTAGAGAGAGTACTGTGTATTGCATGGGAAAAATGCTGGCACAGAAAGCACTCTGGAAAAAAACAAATCACAATTACTTGAGCCCCAGCCAACATACCCTTCAAACCTTCCTGATAAGAAAAATAAGTCTACTAGTCAGAGTATTTTATCTGAATAAGAGAGGTGTTCACTGCAGTCTAGTGGAATAATCACATTTTCAGTTCTAATACCATCCTTGAAGTAAGAAGAAATCTAATAAGCAGAAAGTGAGGTAAAATACAGTATGCACTACATTTGAAAGAAAAGGATTAATTGGGGCTAGGGAAAGCAGGGAACAAGAAAGTCACCTTCATAAAGTAGAAAACTGTACTTCTGGCTCTTTTTGCTGCAAGAGCTTAGAGTCCATTTTTACTGCAAATAGAACAGCATTTCCAGACCATTTCCAACTGCTAAAAAGTCCACCCCCTATGGCTTCCCGCTCGGAAAGTTCTAGGGCTTCTACACCAAGGAAAGTGGAATTCTCCATTATGCCTCTTCCCTCTCAGCTGTCCTTTCAAGAGCCTCTCCTGCTTTCAGCTAGACAGCTTTTCAAGTCTCATTCCAGAAAGAGTTTATTGCTCTTGGGAACCAGGCTTAGAAAGACAGAAATATATATATATATAATTAAAAATCCACTATTTAATTCGCCTTCTGTGATTTGGTCACATAATGCTAGTGCTCACCAAAGAAAATCAGGCAGGGGATCTGGGTTTGTTTCAGAGTTACGAACAACAACGTGGGAGAAGGAGGATGAAGAGGAAGACGATGAAGAGGAAGAGGAGGACGAAGAGCCACTAGGGGGCACGAATATCCTTCAGCATTCTTGGCCATTATTCTGCCTTTCCTGCACCCCAGGAAAGGGCAAACTATTGCAGATTATGAAAAATACAATCTTCCCTCAAACAATTGGTTGAATAAAATAAAGGTGTTTTCTGTAATTACTGAAAGCTATGGGCTAAAGTAGCCTTGCATAAAAATAAAGGAAAAATGTAACAGTTCAGGCACAAAGCTATTAACTCTTGGGTTTGGTTTGAGGGTTTTTTTGCCTTAGGGATGCCTGTGAACGGAAAACTTAACCTAATGCTCTTTTAACCTGAAACCAGACAAAAATCTCTTACCTGCAGTGAGCTAGAGAGCAGTGTTCTGTAGGACTAAAGGACAGCAAATGCTATTCCTTATTCTATGAAAATTTTATTTAATAAAGACTATTAAATCCCATCAAACAGATGGTTTAAGAGTTGGCTAGTATAAGTAAACTCTCAGTTCAGGATAGATAGTTTAAATTCTCCCAAGGAAATAGAAAGCAACAATGTTTAACTATTCCTGGAACACTTTTGTTGACTCAGACTCTCAGTACTAGCATGAGATTTGGATTCTTTGAAAAGAATATTCAACAAAGTTATTATTAATACCTATACATTTTATTTTGTCCAGTACATCTGTTATGGACCCAAGACCCTTCTCTGCCACTGCAGTGGCTCCAAGTAATTTGTATAAACATATAGACAGAATACTAACTGTCAAAGAGAGTATGGGAGCAGAATCACTGAGAATTACTGAATGCAGAAGTCTGAAGGAAAGCCTAGATTGCAGGTAAGAATTGGCTCCATGTGTGGTTGCAGCTTCTTTCTGTTACTATTCCTATTTATTTTATCAGGTCATAAATACTTAAGACATTGTGGGTTTTATGATATTTAGTTTCATCAACAGAAACAAATCATCACCAAAGACAAATACAAGATTAATCAGTTTTTGAGTTGGTGTTCTTACTGGAATGTTCAATTAAATGTTTGAGTTGTGTGTTTAAATCCACAAATATGCACACAATGCCAGTTTCCACAATCGCAAACCAGGATGTAAGAGCAGCACAGGAAGACCCCCTTCCCCTGCAGTTGATAAAGTTCTATTTCAAATGTTGCAAAGAACCACATATTAGCCAATAAAAAGAATTGCAGCACACGTCAAAGTCGTCAAGGTGGGTGGCATGAGTGAAAAGTTAACATCAAACCCTGACCTCTTCAACCCCACAGTAACACACGACTCACCTGACTGAACTACAGCACAAGAATTGCATCTGTCCTTCCATTTTATGCAGGTCCAAGCACAGTTTTGACAAAATTGAAACCTTTCTGTAACAGCAGCTACACCACTTATATTTGGTTTTGACTTAAGAATATATGAGAAATGATTACTTATATCTGCAGCTAAAGGTCAAACTACTGAAGCACAGCTTATCTGATGTGTAAATTCACCATACACTGCTCTGAGAAACTGAAATT
This sequence comes from Nestor notabilis, assembly GCF_000696875.1. Lineage (NCBI taxonomy): Eukaryota > Metazoa > Chordata > Aves > Psittaciformes > Psittacidae > Nestor > Nestor notabilis. The sequence continues at coordinate 36,771 of NW_009923510.1, forward strand.
ACACTTTTAAAAGAAAAGGCTAAAAAGAATATGTAACATAGGAATTCAGAGTTATGAATCAATTACAATAACACTTAAGCCATGGTTTAAAAGGGCTACGAGCATTTTTTCAGCCATTAAAAGCTCCATTCTGTGACTTGCATGTAAAATTGCAGCAGCATCATAGTGCAACACCTCTTTCTCAAAGGGATCTCAAATTATCAGAAAGCTTATTTTTCTCCAAAAATTTTGTTTTTATCACTACTTGCCTGGGATTTCGATATTGCTTTGACAACATTCAAATCAGATCCTGAGCAAAAGGTGTTTCCTGCACCGTAGATGATAAGGCCTTTGCCTTCCTTCCAGTTTTCCAGTTCGGTTATCTTCTCCTGAAGTTCCAGCATCATAGTACCTGTCACAAGAAGGAAGCAGCAAAATGTTTAAGAGGGAATCATTATCACCATTTTTTCCACCATCAAAACCAACTTATTAAGTGACGGGCTTAAAAACACAAGGGAAAGCATCACCTTAAATCCCAAATGCAAGCACTGATATGCATTTTTTCTTCAAGGATGCACTTCCCAAAATTCTGAAGGACACATGAACTTACATATATCCACCTGTAACTGCCCATGTAGCTGTTTTATTGTTACTGCCATTTCACCCTGCCCAGAGAACTGGCAGAGTACAGAAAAGAATCATGCGTAAGGTGGGCTCAAGGTACACCGGTCCTAAAAAAAGGTCAAGGAGCAAATTATGTTGGAGGCCAAAGACATTTAGAAGTATCCATCCGTAAGAAAATAAACATATATTTGAAAATAGGTGCAAAGTGTCTTTTATCTTTTAAAAAGAAAAAAGAGATCTTTCTAAAACATCTTTGATTCCCTCCCTGGTACCTTTCTAGAAAGCCTCTCTTTACAAAGTATATCATAGACTCCAAATAAATGGATCGTACGGTACTAGCTTTTTATTTCTAGCTTAAACATAATATATTCACTTAAGTACCCTTCCTGACACGAAACTTTACCAACTCCTGTTTCTAGAGCACATCCTAGACTGTAGCATATTCCACACCAACTGAGCTTACCCAGCATTCACTTAAAGCTCTTCCACTCTGGATGCCTATAACTCTATTCAGTTATGTTATTAAGAGAAAACATTTACAGAAACTAATTTCAGAAAGCAGGCTACATACAGGCTGATGACATTCTCAGCTTTACCTTCCTTTGATAAGAAATTAGATGGACAGGTCTACCTTATTCAGACAGAAACATTAATACCCTCAAGGACTCTTTCCTTTTCTGCCAAGAATGTTGGTTTTTTGACCTCATGCCTGCATGCACAGAAGTCATCCTGTTCTGAAATTTGCCTGTTAGCAGCCATCCTCACATGGGAGAATTATTTTTTCTTTCGTGTTTGTTTTACAGTTCCTTATGAAGAAAGCCTCCCAGCACCAGGTGAAGAGTAAATGCTCAGTTAAGCACTTCCACAGTAAGCTGGGTCTCAGCCACCAAAAGAGCACATTTTGACAAAGTTCCCAAGGAGGGCAATAATTAATTGGACATCACGTATTACATACCAGAATGACACTGGGTTGGGGTTTTTTTCCACTGTCAGGTCCAGACTATGATCCTCTAACAAATCCCAGCACTTCTACCAGTTCCTTTTCCTCCTTAATTTATAATTTGGACATGATTTTTGTGTGATCACTTTAAATTGCACTCCTCTGCTCCAAATAATAATCTTCTTGCAAGCTCTCCTAATTTGTAGTCATCTGACAATTTCAGTAGTTCACCTTCTATTTCATCATCCAAGCCATGAATGAAAATGCTAAGCAGAACTAGGCCTAGATAAGATTTTTGTGGATCCTCACTGGATGTGCTTTCCCAGCCTGACAGTATACTCAACAATGACCTTTCTGCAAACGCTGCTGCTTAAAAAGGTGTGCATGAACCCTGTGGATTTCAGTTTTTGCATATTTGCCAAGTTTTCTTACAAGAAAGGTATTTGGGCTGGCAACCAAGATTCGCCAAAATCACGATACAGCACGACCACTGTTGGTGATGCTTTTAACAGTCAAAGCAGTGAGGTAGGGAAGAGACTTTCCACAGAGTATTATAAACCAAAAATCTAGTTAACTGAAAAATGGAGTTTACAGAAAGGAACCATACGAGCCAGTTACATGCAACAGCAGGGGACAAGAGACAAGAGATCCTGTCCCACCCTCCTGGGAGAGGATCCCTTCCATTACAGACAATACTGAACTATTATTTTGCCAATAGATACAGTCCATCTTGTTTGATGTAGTGAGGAGGACACAATACTAAAGCAAATCCTCATTCTGACAGTCTTGGTCCTTTCAGTATTTGATACTAGTAAGTTTGTGCTCTTCACAGCAATAAACGTACTTGGAATGATAATTTGTTTGTATCTTAATTATAATCTGAGAATAAGTGTGCTAAAGTCAAGTCTAGAAAATAAAATTATCACCGTTATTACCTAATTCCTGCAGGCTAAAAAGCTTCCTTCTTTTTTAATGAAGTTCAGCAAAAGGCTGGGATGCTGAATTGGTTCCACCAGGCTTAAAATGACCTTATTAGCATCTGTTTCCAAAGAGACCATTTCAAACAGGTGGCTATCAGTTTCTAATTAAGAAGAGAAAAAGGCATAACAACCTCCACATTGCCCATTAGCAATTTGCCAACAATTTTGTTCTGCTTTTGGTTCTATGAGTTGCTCAAGCTTAGAAATAAGCATAATTCCTTTGAGATAAAAAGCTGCTGTGTAAAGTAAATGCCTGGGAAATAGGATTTCTCTCAACAGTTTAATGATGTTTTGCAGCTTTCTAAAGGAAGTGTACACTTATATATAAACTCACATCTGCTGCTATCCAGAAGCTCTGAAACACAGAATCAACAGAATTTATTTGAGGGGAGTAATCTACAGGCTCTGCCTGATGAAGTTCTGCTGAGGCAATCCAAGGGTTGCACATCCCATCCTTTTTCGTACTACTTCTGAGGGGTTTTACTTGATTCACAACAAAACAAAAAGGATCAAGTGCTTGCTAGTTCCTAAGCAACTATAGTCTACAGACAGTAATGTTAAAATTAAATGAAGAGCAGTAGAAATTAACACGCCATACCATCCACCTCAGTGGCCAAGCGGCCAGCATGATTTTGTGTCTACTCTCCCTCCTGTACCAACAAAAGCCTCTAGCAGAGATGCATGTTAGAAAGAAGCAGTAATCTCCTGAACTACCATAGCAAGGTTTTTCACAGCAAATTTTTGTGGTTATTGCCTATCAAAATGGGAGTACTGCTCTCTACAGGGCTCTACACACTACCGTAAAACAGAACTGCTTGATCCCATGGTTCATTTGCTATATGCTAATCAGGGTCTGCAAGAAAGAACAAACTATTAATTTCCTCACAGTTTTTTGTAGCTCTTCTTTGCTACTAGAGCATCTAATTCACATACACCAATAAGTTATTTTCACAGCAGTCCTATAAGGAGAGAAGGAATTATTTTACAGACCTCTAACTAAGACAGAGAAAAAATATTTGCTAACTTGGGTGCCCAGCGTGAGATGTGTGATATGACTTCAGTATATTAACATTATATAGCCCTTCATATAGTCAAAGCACAGCTACCAGTGGCCTAAATAGCAGCTGCAACTGCTCAGCACTTCAAAAAATCAGTTGAGCCCCTTCTCCCAAGCCCTCAGAAATCAGAGAACATAGTTGTAATTTTCTATAGAAGTTTAGTTTAAGCAATTTGACTTGTATTACATCTGATCTCAATAACACACTGGGCTTCCACAACAAAATAAGCTAAGAGCACACAGTCTAAAGGCTGTACCTTGCACAGCTCTGTTTTGAGTGACAAATAAAACCCAATATGTTAGAAAGAGAGGAAACAATGTAACTATCATTGTATAACATGTATGCTGACAAGGAGGACTTCAGAAGGACAATCCCCATGCTAACATCTTTCAGCTACAACTTCTCAAGTTAGGTAATGATTTTTATAAATGAGCTTTCACAGGGAAACAAAAGAGAAACTGCAGACACATCTAGGTGCATTACCACTAATTCTGTTGTTCTCTTAGGTTTTTCTTCCTTTCAGCTAACAATCATTAGTGGAAGTAGATTGACATTCTTCATGTAAACAGCTCTATGCTTTGCTAGTGGGTTGCAAACATACTTGCTGACAGCAAAGGAACTGTGAGAACTAGGCACGAAAATAGAACAGCAAAAAAGAAATTAACAAGATGACACAAATTATCCATTTCAAAATATTGAGAAAGGCATTCTTACAGTATAGGCTTATGCACAGTTCCAGCTCAGTTAGATGCAGACCCTGAACCTGTGCCACTGAAGAGAATGGCATAAATTGGAATATTCTAGACAGTTAAGGAGAGAGAGCAAATATCTTGGAGGTCAAAATCCTCTCATAATACAAGATTAATAAAATAGGGCACTTGGTTTTGATAGCTAAGTATTGTTCAATATAAAACTATATTAAATAGATCTCAGATCTCAGCAGCTGAGAATAGCCAGCTTATCTGATCTTAATTAACCAGTCACTGGTATTTAAGACATAAAGCAAATGAAGAAGAAATAGAAACCAGTTTGAGCAAATGGAAAAGACCAAATTACAGAAGCTTAAGTTTACAGAGAAGGCTTTAGGTAAAGAACAAAGAAGTCATCATTTCTACACCACCTACAAAACAAAGATGGCATCTTCCCAACACCTTAAAAATACCCTTATATGTTCCCAGAGTAGTAGCAACAAAATGAGATACAAGAAAGAGCACAGTAGCAGAATTGTACTGACTAAAATAAAAAGGGGGAAGAGACATGTTCTACCAGACTGTCCTTGTATTGTTGAGAATTTCTTATATTCTTATGGCAAAGCTACTATGCAGAACAGTGGGCATTTGCTGCACATCTGAATAAAACTTAAACATTTCTTCTTTCAACTAAGGAGTGGTAAGGCATAGCTTTTCGGTTTTTTAGGCAAAATGCTAAAATGGGTAACTGAAAGAGTAAAAAAAAACCCAGACCAAACCAGCAATCCCATTAACTAATTAATACCTGTAAATGCATTCATTAGCTGTGGGTTGTTCAAAGTAAGTATTCCAATGCCATTGTCTTCTTTGGAAAGATTGATGGATCCACCAGGAAACTCCTGAAGCTTCTTCTTTATCAATTCTTCCTCATAGCCATGAGCCTGGCTATACAACGACATCCTTCTGTGATGGAGTATCCTTTCTTTTGTAGTCTGAAGTAAATTACTCCACATAGAAATGACCATTTCTGGAAACAAGCAGGGGTGAAATATTTGAAAACCTCGTTAGTCCTCTGACAGAGAGGGAAGCAGGACAACAGAAACTAATGTAAAGGTGATGCAATCATAGAAGCCTACAGAAATCACTGCAGACTGTATTTGCAAAATTCTTAGTTTGAATTACTCCCACAAAGTTAAAAGAAGATTTATTAAGTGATTTTAGTAGTTTAGGCAGAAATTAGCATCTTTTGAAATATTTTCTTGTAAAAATTACCCTTGTAAAAATTGCTGTGTTCATGGCATCTTGACTTAGAAATCTTAAAACATTTATTATATACACATGAGCAAGCACACACACACATGAAAAAAACCCACAGGCAATTAGTTTATAATGAAAGAAGCGAATAAACCTGTTAGGTGAACACTTCTCCCTGGCTGTACCATCCTTCATTAAAGTGGAAAATGCCTCTGTTGGGGCAGGTATAATCCTCATTGAAACAGAGCAGGAGTTTGCTCAGCAACTACATTATGGGATGTGGAGAAGAACCACCTATGCCAATAGATTCATACCTGTCCTGCCACATTGCATCCACCAATACAACACAATTGCACAAGTTCAGACAAAGAAACTAGTAAGGCTTATATGAATCTATGCGTTATAAGGTCATACACACTGGAATAGGCAAAGGGATAATTTTTTAGCATCTGGTCAGATACTTTGAAGGGTCTTCCAAGTTCCTTACTAAATTCAAGGTTTTAATCTGTTTCAATCAACTTTTCTATGCTAAAGTGTAAATTAATACAACTAACTAAAATTTAATCAAGTTAAAATCTCATTCAATACAAGATTCATTACTTCATAAATAATATCACCCCAGCACTTTCAACCTGTGCACATTCTAATATTGTATGCAACACTCCAGCCATCACCTTTCAGAACTTTTGAAATTACTAATCTTGGTAAATTATTTTTTTTAAGAGTGAAAAGAGGGTTCCAAAGCTCATTTCTCAGCTAAATGATTTTTTTTATATTCAGGCTCTCAGGAGAGAAACTGCCTTCCATCAGTAGTCATTCCCTAACATACATTCATGCAATAAAACTGTGCAAAGCATAGCTTGAACAATTAGCTCCCAAGTTTTAATGAATGCAAAGCCTCCCCAGTCCTTACAGGAAGGCAGACTGGATTTAATTCTCTAGGAAGCCACAGTAATTGGCTTGAAAACAAAGGGGGGGGGGGGGGGGGGGAGAACCGCTGTGTCAACAAAATAGCGGGGGGGGGGGGGGGAAAGTCCATTCTGTTAACCTCCCTGCCAAATTATACTTGTTTGGTCACTTTCACACTATCTAGATTTCCCATGTAAATAAATAAATAAATAAATAGATGTACAGAGCAAACCAAATTTAAGATATGGAAATTTTATTCCACCGAAAAAAATGTGTGTCATTTTCAGCTGCGTGGTTATATGCAGTAACAGCTCTTTAATATTATCACTATGGTAATAAAGAGCAGCAGCAACTGCAGGATTAGAAAACACATTGGACACCACTGCCTGCTGATCAAGACTCATGATTAATGACTCATGCAAAGTATTATCACTGAATTATTTTCTTAAACCCACCTCTTACAGTACCGGTCAGTACCCAGTATGTTTTAAAATAAAACCAAGATTATTTAAACAGCTCAGTCAGAGAAAGCTAACCACTCGGGAAAAGCATGATATTTTAGCTACAGCTCTTGCAAACTTAAGGGATTTCTGCTGATCTCTGGCAAATAACATCCTAAATTTTAATCAGTATGGAGCACTCACCATCCACGGCATGACTGAGACTGATGTTTTGTACTGTAAGTGAAAGCAGTCCAAGAGAGGGCTGTTGCAGTAACCCACACAATGTTGTAGGATAAGCCAAGAGATATTTATTACACTAAAACTTTCAGATTTTCACTTTAACATAATGATGTCTATTTAGATATACTTACAGAAATTAAGTCTTAGTCTAATTTTAAAAAGTCAGACATGCTATACCCATTAACTTCTGCATCACAGACAGTTTATGCACAGTTTTTACAATGAAAAAAATCAAATAACATAGGAATAGCATAGCAATAACAAACACTGTGGGCAATTAGCATCTTTCAAATGTTTTCAGTGCTACAGCTTCACTGGTGACAACCAAGAGATAAGCTGATAGTATGGACATCGATAGTTTTTCATTCCACAATTATTGTACCTCTTACATAAAACAACAGTTTAAATCTCATTTGGCACTCAAGTGATTTTATAACACCCGTGCCTGTGGGCTAGCAGACTGAGTTAATATGAGCACGTATCACATGTCGACATTTCAGTTAATATGAACACGTATCACATGTCAACACTTAAGTATCAAAGGAATGACACACATTATGCAAGAGCAATATATGTGTCTACATGCAGACACACACACAAAATATATGTATTTTTGTGTATGCATATCTATCAGAGGCCTTCTGAAAGCCTGTGGTAACTGCCTAGTTAAAATTCACTTCTCAAAATGTTAATTAAATAATAATAATTATTATAATTACCAATATTATACAATAATAATTAATTTATTCTTATTAGGGATAACACCAGCAGCAATATTCCCTAAGCAGATTCTTTGAGAAACTATTAAGCAGATTCTTTGAGAAACTATTAAGCCGCCCTAGTCATTCACCACTACTTTGTTGCAACCCCAGGCTTTTCTTTTAAAACACACTGTATCAAACAGCAACCCCAGCAATATTGTCAGTTGCAACTGCCAGCAAACATAAAGATCGCTGGCCAGAGAGTTTCACAGCAGTGGGTGAGAGCAAGAATCTACTAACTTCTGCGAAAAGCATTCAGGCCCTTTATTTTTTCATGTTCTGATCTAAAGAGGTTCTCTGCCTCTGCAAGCAAAGGGTCCTCTGTAACAGTGACAGAGAACACTTTCACATAAAGCTCACTGCCCGCTAGGTGTACTTCAGACACCTTTAACATGAACAGATGTGCTACTTCACAGCAATGGAAACTACCACAACCAACTCTCCCTTTGCTTTTTAGTCACCAAATCCTAAAAATCATAAGGTTAAATTCATTCTAGATGTAACAGCAAATACTGATGCTTTCCCAAGGATTGATTTGCCTTGAAGACTCTAAAAGTTCTATAGGTAAGCAGTGCTCTGAATTACACTTAATACCCTTTTACTATTGCTTTCCTTACCAGAACCAGTAAATGCTCTTGATGTACTTGCTTCTCAGTTCTACACACTAAATTTTAGGAAACAAAGGCATCCTGCATGGTGTCACCTTGGGAATAATGCAAAGACTTGAGGCAGAAAGGGGGTGAAAATCTTTTCAGTATTTAAAGGATGGCTACAGAGAACGTGAAGACTCCCTTTTTACAAGGAGTTACATGGAAAAGAATGGGGTAACAGGCACAAGTTACTCCTGGGGAGATTCTGACTGGACACCAGAGGAAAACTTTCCACAATGAGAACAGTCAGCCATTGGAATAATCTCCCTAGGGAAGCGGTGGCTTCCCCAACACTGGACATGTGTAAGACTCAAGTGGACAGGGTGCTAGGACACGTAGTCTAGGTGATGCTCTGCCTAGAAAGATTGGATCAGATGATCTTTGGGGTCCCTTCCAACCTGGTGTTCTATGATTATGTGATTCCCCAGCAGAGGCTTCTTGCTGCTGACCTTATGCAACGCCAAAATCCTGAGAAATACACTGTAGCACCTGGTCTTACCTAGACAAGCATTTCCAGCATGTCCTGTAAAAAAAAAAAAAAAAAAAAAAGAAAAGAAAAAAAGAAATATAAAGAAATATATATATAAAGTCAACCAGCATGGATGGGCTCCATAGCGAGAAGGGCCCAAAGCAGGGATAACTAGCTGTTCCCAACATAAGACCCGAGGTCTCTGGGCTGCGGCCGAG
>NW_009923511.1:0-6463 GCF_000696875.1 Nestor notabilis
AAAAGGAAAAATGCCACGTCCTTCATTGCTGCTGTGGATATTCATGTGGAAATAAATAGATGTTAGTTCAATACTGCATTCATTTGCTTCCCCAAGCACCTGCAGCAACAATGCATTGGCTGCTACGGGAATAGACGCACTGCAAGCCCCTGCTGAGCAGCCAGACTCAGTGCATTAGGACAGTGGTACCAGCCTCAGCAGTGCACAAGAGGCTGGCGTGCCCAAGTCCTCCTGGTCACCAGTGCGAATCTTCTAATGCCTCAGCCTGTGACTGCTTCACAATGAGGTGGAAGAGCACCAGCCTTCTGGTCCGTGAGCCAGCAACATGTTTCAGGCCTTACACCAGGGATTTATCAGGATTCAAAAAGCATCAAAAATCCCCAGACGTATGGACAGGAATGGCAATTCTGTCATCAAGCATAACATAGAACCATAGAATTGTTAGGGTTGGAAAGGACCTTAAGATCATCTAATTCCAACCCCCCTGCCATGGGCAGGGACACCTCACACTAGACCATGTCACCCAAGGCTCTGTCTAACCTGGCCTTGAACGCTGCCAGGGATGGAGCATTTACCACTTCTTTGGGCAACCCGTTCCAGTGCCTCACCACAATTTCATTTTAAAAATGTAAGGTGATGCTTCCCCTCCCTTCCGTGGACCGGAATTACAAAAAAAGGCATCAAAAGTGGGAGACCAACAGAATGAAATTATGCCCAGTTCCATGCAGAGGTACCTAAATTGGTAGCACAGTAAGTCAGTAAGCAGGCAGTTTGGATCCAGAAGCTCCATACAAAGAGTATACACTAGCAATGAGAGACACGGTGTATTTGGTAGCAGTGCCCGATACTCAGGGCTACACTTCCCAGCCTAATGTACCAGCATGTCTCTGCACTGAGCCACGCACATGGGTTTGCTGGCTCCCTGCAAGGTCTCTGTTCTTGGTCCACATACAGATCCTTCAGTTCAGTGATAAGAAAGTCTCTGCGGTGCAGAATCTGACTTTCAAGGTAGTATTTTACCGCCCTAAGGCTTACAAGCACAAAGCAACTGAGCTCACACACACATGAAAGTCATTCCTTGTCACTGTAAATCTTTTCACTGTCAGGCTACTGCTTCCCCTCACACTTCAATATTATTAAAGATTTTAGTCTAAACCACACCCCCATCACACCTTATTCAAATTATACCACTGGCTTCCCATCTGGTACATGCAAAATTAAAGACTGAAGATTTTGGCTTTGTACAGTCTTTTTTCTGGAGGAAGGGGAGTTGGAAAGGAGGTGATTAAGGAAAGCAGCTGTCTGGTTTGGGGTTTTTTACTACAACACATTAATATTTATTAGTTTTATCACTTTTGCCCTTTGTGAAGAATTAAGATGACCCTAAAGGTCCCTTCCACATTTTCTGTTTTGCTTAAAGAATTTAAAATTGAAGTATTTTGAAATATACTGAAGCGTATTTATAAATTGAAGCATTGTATTATTTGCTGCATCATTAACACCCAAAAAAATATTTCCCACCTGGGTGTGTGGACTTAACAGTGAGTCAGTTGGAGAACCTGGCAGGCTTGAACCTCAACTGGTACTTGCCCATATCTAGCACTCGCAACATAACAGATCCCAAAGAAGCTAGTTTTCTAGATGCACCAAAAGACAAGACTGAGTTTCACTTTGATATTGACATCAAGCTCTTTCAAAATTGCTGGGAATTTACTGGGTCTTTGCACATACTTATTGTCTAAATAGGAACTAACTTCTTTGAAAAATGTGGCCATAAAAAAAGCAAAGATAAAGGGAAAAGAAAATGTTTAAATGACTCATCTAGGACCTCCTCAAAGCAAAGAAAAACAAACGGCACATCTCTACAAGTGAGAGATAAATAAGTGGCAATTCACATTCTTTTAACAAGGTTCCTTAATGTGCACTAAACTGTAGCCACAATTAGAGGACAGCAAGCCAGTCCTCCATGCAAACCAATGCAAGCCAGAAACCTCATTTTCTCCACCATCTTACTGGCCTCCTGCTATGATGCACTGCAAGGGCTGAGCAACTCTGGCCATTACTTTTAACCTACTTTTCCATCTCGTCGTGTAAGGAAAAAAGGCATGGTAAGAAACTGCTGTCCTGTAAGTACTGACACAAAGAAGGGCAAGTTTATGTTTAGAAAACAAAACTAGGACTGCCAGCTCAGAAAGCACTTATTTGATGTGGACAACCTCTTCACCCACTTCCTCATTGTGCCTATTTGAGGGAACATCAACCAGAAAAATGCAGCAAAACCACTATGGTGTCATTATTCGGGCCCTTTTGACTTCCACGTCAACTACTGTCTGAAGAACACTATCAACTCATTTTTTGGTAGGAAAGTACTCTTTAACATGTGTCAGAAGAGCTCAGCAATGGTCTTGAGACGCATAGAAATGACAAGAGGCATGAGTATGATTGCTTCTTAGCAAGTTAGTTACTTTCTTCCCTTTGACTGGTGATTGACTGGCAAGGCAGAGGGTATGACCACCTTTCCTGTGCTCGGAACCCCCCACATTTTCTTATTGTGGAGTGTCCAAGACATGTACTACATACTGCAGAGCACTGGAAAGGAAGAGTTCCCAGAAGTTGCATTTGTCCCAGAGGTGACCTTAAGCACCCACCACTCCGGCACACATATGAGCTGTGTTCCTAGGGGTCTTGTTGCTCGGCTTTCTCCCAGGCATCTCCACCCTGGCACAGTCCTACTCCAGCCACACACAAACTTCCATGGAGCTACATGTTGCTGACAGGCTTGATTAGCTGTCCCTGAACTGTGCCAAGGAAGGGTTGTCTGCAAACCAAAGATATTGTCCAGCTCTCTTTCTTGGCATTTTATATTTATGTAAAACACGATTCCCAGGGTATGGCTCTGGTTATATTCTTTCTTTGTAGTTTTACACATTGCAAATGCAAATATAAACACAAACCCCAACAAATAGGGGAAGTCAAGTATTTCCATTACAGCTCCCTAACGTAAATTGTGAGTAGCCAAACTGATTTATCCCTGTCCAAGGAAAGAACACAGACTCTTGATAAGAAGCTGACTAACTAGTGAGCAAAAATTCCTCTTCCCTTTTGATGCAAGAAGAAATTAAAAGCTTTCTTTTACATTATGACAGTTCCTGTTGTTTCATATAATATTATGAAAGGTTTTTTTTGGTCTTAATACTATGTCTTCAAGAAAATTATGGGTAAAATTTCGTGATATCTTTTTTCCTATGACAAAACAAGTTTAGCAGATGCCTTCCCTCGTCTCTCATTCTTCCCAACACAGTGCAGGTCCTTACTTAACTCGTTGTGCCTGTGTAAGATTTTGTGGGGTTCTTCAACAACTGATCTGTGAAGGATATGGGTTCAGAATCCTCCTTCCATTCTCTTTTATGTGAAGTTTTGTTTTGCTTTTTTTTTTTTATTTCAGACAATTTCAACCCACTAAAAACCTGCTCCTATGGTGTGAGATGTCATTTCTGCCCTCCACTGATCAACACATGCTCCATAGATGTTTTGATCTGCCAGAGGCCCCAGACCATAAGCTGCCTTCCTGACAGTGACTGGTCCACTATGGAAACAAGCAATGAATTGCAGTGAGGAAACTGCAGATTAGAGGGTGTGGAAAGTGACATTGAGAAGTACGAAGCAGACAAAGGTCTTTTCTGAAGCAGATTTGTAAGGGAAGATATGAGAAATTACAGAGGTTGTTTTACTGTGCGGCTCAAGAGCATCAAAGCTCAGACACAGCTTTAGGCAAACTATAGAAAAGTGAGACTGGGCATATCAGGGCAAACAAGCAATTAAGTAAAAAGAGATACTTTGTCAGATGCTTAATACAAATCCAGTATTTTTTTCAAGTCATTTTTAAGCACAGACATTTTACAATGTATCAGAAAAAAATCACTCTGATCTCTAGCTTACAAACCCCACAGGGGGAATTGAAAGCTTACTATTGAGATTGCTTCTAGTGAAAAATAGCCATTTGCTTATCAAGTGCATAACTTGAAATGGTATTGCTGGGGCTCCGCCTAAAGCTGGATTTCCAGCTTGCAGCAGCTATCCAGTGCCTCCTATCATTGACATTTGGCTGAATGAATGCACTCTTTATTTCCATTTTTTCCCTCTAAGACAATTTTTCAGATGTATTGGTACAGCAGAAAGGTGAAATTTCCTCTAAACCAATTTACCTCTGGATTTACTCCCCTACATCCACACACAAACATTTTCCCTATCACTTAAAAAATAACTAGTCATTCTGGAGGACTTTCCACTGTGAATGAGGTGAGTTTGAATTCTAAGGGAATTCTGCTCAGGTATCTGATTCCTTGGCAAACCCCTTCTTTCTGTCCCTCCTTCCACCCACATGGTGGTTTTCTGGGGTTGTGGCGAAGTCACCCATGGCAGTTATGGAAACAAACATGAAGGGCTAAAATAACAGCAAGTTTCAGACACAATCCTGCAATCCTGAAATATCTTCTGAGAGCCTGAAGTACAGCACGTCTGGTGAAACCTTCATATTAAGGAAGAAGTTAGTCTCTGTAATTGTCTGCTATTATATCTGTAACTTCTGACCTCATAAAATGATAGGATCATAGGATAACTCTGTCTGGAAGGGACCTAAGGAGACTTCTGTTCCAACCTCCTGCTCAAAGCAGGGGCAGCTCTGGAGTTGGACAAGGTTGCCCAGGGTTGCCAGTCTCCTTGGGCAACCTCTGCCATAGCTGGAATGTCTCTGGAGAAAAAGTTTCCCTTCAAATCCATTACATACCCCTCTTCTTTCTGCTCACACCCACCATCTAAGGTTTCCCCGTCATGTACCTGTGAAGGACCTGTCTCCTTCTAGGACCTGGCTCCATCTTCTGATCACTTTCCCTCAGGTAGAGCTGTTCTACTTCATATCAGATACTGAGCTGAACAGCCATGTCTATCACACATCACTCGGATTCCCCCAAATCAGTGGAACCCAAAGGGCCAGCTGCATGGTCTGCATAGCCAGTTTCTGAGTTACTAGGTCAGTTTGATGTTTCAAGGTAGTTTTACATTATTTGTAATTCATACATGGTTCTTTGCCACATGCTTGACAGGAAAATCATGTGACTTTTCAACAAATTAGAATAATTATACAGTAAGGCTGATTTTACTTATACGAGGACCATTCATTTTAAAGGAGATGAATACCGTACCAAATATTTTATTAAATTATACCATAGAGTACCATTTATTTTATAAAAGCAAATAAAGTTACCTCAGTCTAAACTAAAATCAGTCACAAAAAGAAGCAATAGACCAAAAAAATCATTTTAACAACACGAATGGTATGGAGTTGTCATGTTTTAAGTCCAGCCGGTAACTCAGAAGCAGGCATCCACTCGCTTGCTCCCCTCCACTTCTTTTTCCCCCCACTCCCAGAGGGATGGGGAGGAGAATCGGAAGAATGTAACTCCCACGGGTTGAGATAAGAGCAGTCCAGTAACCAAGGTATAATACAAACCACTACTGCTACCACTAATAATAGCAATGATAAGGGAAACAACAAGGTGAGAGGATACAGTTGCTCACCCGCTGACTGATACACGGGCCTTCCAGGTAACTCCTCCTGGATTATATACTGGGCATGACATGCTGTGTATGGAATACCCCTTTGGCCAGTTTGGGTCAGGTGTCCTATCTCTGCTTTCTCCCAGCTTCCCCTCCTCCCTGGCAGAGCATGAGACTGAGAGAAGTCCTTGGTCAGAGTTACTGAGCAACAACTGAAAACATCGGTGTTATCAGCGTTGTTCCCAGCCTGAAAGTCAAAAACACAGCACTGCACCAGCTACTAAGAAGGAGAAAAAATGACTGCTGTAGCTGAACCCAGAACAGTATCCACCCCTTATACCATACCATTCATGTCATGGTCAGATCCCACATTTTTCAATATACCATCGCTTTTGTCTCATATATATATATATACATACATACATATACGCCCACACACAAAGAGAGAGATATCATTCCTTAGTCCATGGACCAATCCCTATAAAGCTGCTGAATTCATCCAGTCCATGATGTCAGGCTCCATCTCTTGTAACAGTCTTTCAGGGCGGGAGGGACTGTGTGTAGGCAACAGGCTATTGCCTGCTGATGACACCACGGAACTTGTCTGGTCACTGCTGGTTCATCTGGTTTCGTCAAAATTCATTCTTTGTTGGGGTGATGATCGGAGGGAAGTCAGGGTCGGTTGCTGGTGACCTGAAGACATCAAGCTGGTGGGATATAAAAGTGTTATATAGCAAGCAACAGCATACAATTGAGTTCATTGGCTGTTTTCTCCCCAGAATTAAATCCCCTTGAGGTACACATCAGACTTCGCCATCTTCCCGCATTACCCACCAAGTATATCCAAGTCCCCGAGGCTCCACAAGTGGGTTTGCATTGACCTGAAGCAGGAATAACCCAGACTGTC
>NW_009923512.1:0-206 GCF_000696875.1 Nestor notabilis
GTCATCCATCCATCCCCCCCCCGCCCTCCCCTGCCCTGGCCAGGGATGCTGGCACTGAGTGAGCGGGGCCGCAGCAGGGAGCTGGCCGGGAGCACGCCGAGGCTGCAGCTGGGGGCTATAAAAAGCACGGCTGGGGTATGCAGCGGGGCACTGAGAGGGGAATAAAGTCAAATCAAGTGGCGCATGAGACTGGCGCGCACGTGTGG
>NW_009923512.1:408-1726 GCF_000696875.1 Nestor notabilis
CAGCCACTCTTCACCCAGCCCAGAGACACCAGATCTGGGCACTCAGCCTCCTGGCAGCGTGCACCAGAGGATTAACTGTTCGCTGATTTACGCCCAGAGTTGCATTTGCCAGGAGGAGGCTGGCATGCTGACAGCAACAGCGTGCACCCCACCATCCACCGGTACTCCCAGCACCTGCGTCCACGTGGGGACCTCACCCAGGGGGGACAGCAGGAGCAGCAGGAGCTGAGGACAGACAGGGCTGCCCTTGGGTCGGCGGGAGCTTCCCGCTCAGGGACGTGCCGTGTTTGCACAAGCCTGAGCAGGGGAAGGTCGGATTAATTTTAAACCTGAATAAACAAGGAGAGAAGGCAATGCCAGAGTTCGCCCTTCCCAGAGGGGATGCCCAGCAGCAGGGCACAGCACCCATGGCACAGCCATACCCAGGTATCAGCGGGGCTCAGCCCCAGGGCTCACATTGCCCTAGGAAAGATGGGACAGACCCAAATCCCAAATCCCATGCCTGAGGGCCTCCCTTTTCCACAAGTAGCTCCCAGCTGAGTCAGTGCTGGCAGCAGGCAGAACAGCTCCTGCTCCTCTTTTCAGAATCCCTCTGGCCTTTGTGGGGAAGCACCCACACCAGGACCCCCATCCCACCAGGAACAGCTCGCCTGCCCCGTGGCCACAGCGCACGATGTGGTTTTGGGCAACAACCAGGAGGAACAAAAAGCAAAATGTAATAAAATTGTTTGTGGGTCAAGAGGAAAATGGAAAAAATAAAATAAAAATAATAAAAAAAAAGTTTGTGTTTTGCGTGCCAAAAGGAAAATGAAAACCAAAACATTTTGTTCTAAATGATAGGCCTTGTTTAGTTTTCAGTGGTTTTACTTTTTTAAAATGGTTTGAGTTAAATCGAGCTAAATTTGGCTTCCAAACATTACCTTGGGGCGGGGAATGAAATGAAATTTAAAAAAAAAAAAATTAAAAAAAAATCAAAACATCTAATTTGGAAAATGTCAGAGCGAAGCACCACGGCTTTTCCAGCCCTGGGAGAGCCACAGCCGGGCACTGAACCCAGCCCTAGCTCACAGCTTGGGACAGCCTTCCCCAAGCAGCCTTTTGATCCCGAAAATAAAGCAGCTGCTGTGCAGATTGACAGCTAGGAGGGCTTGCGCCCTGCTGCCTGGCTCCCACTGGGGATATTCCTTCTGCTTGTGCTGGTCCCCAAGTCCTGATGGGGCATGGAGAAACGCCTCTGCACCCGGCAGCCGTGCGTGTGAGTCGAATAGGAGCCGAGCCGCTCTCCAAAACTCCTCTTTAAATGTCTTTTCTATTAGGT
>NW_009923512.1:1736-7363 GCF_000696875.1 Nestor notabilis
TGCGTCGCCCAGGGAAGGTGGTTACGGTCGGCAGCCCGGCACACAGGCTCCTCGGTGCTGGCTGCTGGCTCTGGGTCAGCAAGCAGCCTGCCCACGCTATTAAATTACTGAGAAAAATGGATCATTTCACCAAAAATTAGGTGCAGGAACCTCTCGCGCGGTGGCAAGGAGAGCTGGTAATTGGAAATTCATTGAGCTGGATGTAAATGCTGCCTCTGGCTCTGCTCCACCCTCCTCTGGTTGTGGTGAGGGATGGTGAAGAGGTGCTTGCTGCTGTCCCTGAAATGATAATGGTGGAGATGCAGCAGCCACGTTCCTGGCAGCACTGCTGAGGTGCCCTGTGTGCCACTTGCGGGTTAAATGCTGCTGCAGCATCCCTCTGTGCCCATCGTAGATGGGGAAAATAAGTAGAAAACCCAGCTCCTAGGGACCTTTCCAGGCACTGGAAGAAGAAAATTCTCCACAGATCACCATTAAATACCCTGATGGGGACACGTTTCATGGGGACATCATCTGGGGATGCAGCAAGATACACTGTCCCAGCGTCTGTCTTGCTCTTCCAGCTGCACGCCAGGGGTGAAAACCAGGAGGAACTCCCCTATGGATCTTGCCTTGCTTACATTCTTCACCCATCCCAGGGCACAGCATGAGCACCATTGCTGCTCCATCTGAGCCTGGGCATCTCAGCATCCTCCTTCTGGACCATTCTGAGTCTAAACCTCAGCACCTCACAGGCTCAGCAGAGCCCTCCAAAGCATCTCTGGAGCAAACAACCCAGCTACTGGAGCTGACAGAGAAGCCTGGTACATAGCTGCAGCATCCATTTGGGAAGGAGGGATGGAGATGTGCAGCAGACCAAGAGCTGGGTCAACAGGGTGCTCAAGGGACCAGCCCCTCCAGAGCTCACACTGGCTGCTCCCTGCAGGCACTATGGGACTGCATCCTGCTCCCTGCATGCCCTGGTGTTGCAGAGAGGGGGAACACAGCAGCCTGGGACAAGAGGCACCAAGCTGATTTTTGGGTGCTGAGGTGCAAGGACCATGGGCATAGTCTCAGCTGGAGAGAAAATGGAACCAGGCATGTGACTCGGGAGGCCAGGGAAAAGGGGTGCTTCCAAAGGCACAACCATGCTCCAGTCATAAAGCAGCAAGACTCAAGGCTGGGATGGGGTGGAGCAGCCACGGGGGAGCTACAAAAAAGGCCCTGGGGGCCTCGCAGGAGCTAAAAAAAATCAGAATCTGCCAAAGCACCAAGGAACCCCCCATGGTTGCATGTTGGCCCTTGCAAGGCAAGGATGGAGCAATAGCTGGTTGGGTCCTCCAGCTCCTCCTAAGCCTTGAGGCCTCAGGCAAAACTCATGGAAAGCAAAGGAAAGGCTCCTGCAGACCTCCCCAGGAGCTGGGGGCTGGCCCTGGCCCTGCAAGAAAGTCAGAGCACATGCCAGCTGGCCCGGACACCCTGCGTGACAGCGGCTTTCGCAAAGCCAAGCTGAGCCACCACGGCCGAGCCATCCCCAGGGACCTTTGCGGGGCTGTTGCAGCACAGCTGTCGGGAGCTCTGTCGCAACACCGGCACGATGCTGGGCTGGCCCACGATAGAGACCCTGCATCATGGCACTTCTTGTTTCCTAGCTACTGTTGCAGGAAGGCGAGGACTGAATCACAGCTTTATTGAATTGAAGAGGCGTTGGTGCCCATGCTGACCTTCATCAAAGAGGGGCTGGTGAGATCCCTGGCTCCAGCTGCTGCTATCGGTCTAGCCAAGATGAAGCGCGTGGTCCCAAAGGAAGGGGTTGGTGAAAGCACAGGAAGGCAAAGGAAACAGCTGGACGGGCATTGCCGCACCAGCCTGCGGGAATGTGCTCCAGGAATGTTATGCCAGGCCCACTGTGTCCCATGCACTCTTCCACACCCCTCAGTGTTGCAGCCCTGAGCTCTGTTCGAGGGGACTTGGGGGCAGTCCCTTTCTGTTGAAGACAGAAGACCCTTCCCAAACTGCCACAGAGATGATGCTCCCCCGAAGCCAGCAGCTTCGCCATCCCTTCTTCCCCTTCGTGTGTCTCCAGCATCGGCTTTTCAACAAGGCTTGGAATCCCTTGTTTTCACTTTAGGAGGTGGGGTAAACCAGAAGATGCCCAAATGACCTTATTTCCACCATCAGGATTTCATTATACGACGGAGCCCTAAACTTTTCCACTGTTCCCTATATGGCAGTATCAGCGGGTCCATAACCATTTTTATTATGCTGTTTCTATTTTGACCTTCTCCATATTGAGAGGAGGGGACCAGAGCTGAGCAGCCTCTGGAGAACCCTGGTTGGTTTCCAAAACACTTTCAGCATTCTCCCCTCACCTGGTTGATGCACAGTATTACCCGTGGTCCCCTGACCATTGCCACTGGCATGGTCGAGCCCCATGTCCAACCACATCAGCTATCACCCCAGGTCCCTCCAATGTGTTTTCCCTCTCCAAAATCATCTTCAGGAAACGTGGATGAGCAGGACATGGGCGGATGTGACCTCCCCCTGCCCAGACCCTTGCAAAATGCCTTGTAAACTTTTTCAGCAAGCCCCAATCCCCACTAGAACAAGCCCAAGCTCCACTGGTCAGATGCAACCACAACACATGGTCCTGATAGGATAGAGGTGAATCAGATCTTGACAGACTTCTTGTTCTTCTTCTCCTGGACCTCCCTCACCCAAACACCATGGAGGAAGAGAAGTTTGCCATTTTTTTTTCCATGTCCCAGACTCACAGCACTGGAGAGAAGGAAGAATTGCACCTCTCAGCCCAGCCCTCCGCCTATACTGGAGGGCCCGGTGCATGCTCCAGGGCCTGTGGGTGCTGTGACCATTCAAAAGAGCCTGAAGCTCACCCCATTCCAACCCCATGCCAGGGTGACTCAGAGACCTGGGAAGCAGCCAGACTTGAGAGATAATTCCTATTAACACACTGATCCCTGACACCACAAACCTGCTTCTAATTTCCAGAGGAATTTTCCTTTTTCCATGGAAATGGTCCATGGGAATCTGGCTGTTGGAGAAGACGACTCAACCACAATGGCGAGGCATCTGCACCCTTCCCCACCTTCACAGCCTGGATGGGATGAGAAAGCCATCACTGGGAGGTTGCAGGGAGATTTGCTGGTAGGAACTTGGGTTGTAAGGTCACTACATCCCTGGCCAGAGACATTGGGTGATTTTCACACATGTGATGCTGTTGTAACCACAGGAACACTTAGAAAAACCAAAAGCTCTCTAAACATCCCAGCAAGTCACCCCAGACATCCCAGGGCTAATTCCTGATGCTGGCTTTGTATCAGCACCCCAGATGCTGGCAAGGCCCCAGCGCATCGCCAGTAGGGAAGAGCTCCCATCCCATCCAAACTCTGTCCTTGGCTATATCTTCAGCAGTGGCAGAGCCATCCTATCCCATGCCTGAACAAGAAGAGGGGAAACAAGCTGGGAGAGATGCCAGAATCTTCTGAAGGGAGTAAAGCAGACCCACAAGCTGGCACCTGCCCTCTCCTGCAGGAAGCATCTCACAAGGGGTTTTCCTCCCGACCCAAACCCATGGGAGAAGAAGACGCAAGAATCTCTTGGCTTGTTTAACCTAACGAGGAAGCTATAAATATAGCAGGGTAAACACCGGAGAGGGAGAAGAGGTCTTGAACTAAAAGCACAATGTTGGCACAATTCCCATGGGGGAATAAGCTCTCCAGGAACGCACTTAGCAGGAAACTGGAGGGAGTTTGAGCCCTGCATGAGCAGGAAGAACCTGGAGTCGCCTCTGAACAAGAGAAAAGTGGAAAAAGAGGGTTTGAAGGGAGCACTCAGCTAATTTATGGCACCATCCATAGGGGTCTCCTCATTTAGGATGGTCCAGGTGAGCCAGGGTAGAAGGGCAAGGGAGATGAAAGGCTGGGGCATGTAAGTATGGGCTGCCTGGGTGCCCACTCAGCATAAGGCTTCTGATAAGCCCATCAATTGCAAAAGGGAACTACCACTGCTGCCTCGATGAAGACGGCAGGGAGACTTGCTGTGCCGTGAGTCATTCATTCATCCTTCACAAACATATTCTGTGATTCTATGGCCAGCACTTGGCCAATCATCCTCCTCCCCCCACTGCCGGGACAGCTCTCTGGGACAGGGAAAAAGTGGCTTATCAGATATCATCATGTCAAGTTTTCCCCTCTCTGAGAGGTTCCTTTTCATGGAGCAGGAGAAAAAGCAAAATCAGAGCCGTTCTTCTCCCCATATCCCTACAGACAGACTCTGCCTTCAGCTGCACGGGCCCCTCCTCACCACCCTACTGCACCCCACATTCCCTGTTCACCCACTACAGGTCATGTCCAGCCTGTGTAAAACCCTGCTGTCACCACTCAGACTCTGTCCCTTGTCTCCAGTCTCACTTTGGCTGCCAAGGTCAGTTCACGCCTCTCCAGGGGTGTGATTTGGCCCCTTTCACTCCCCCCAGGAAGGGACAGATTGGGTATTCTATGATGTGTGAATGCTGGGGAGACACTGTGGCTATATCCCATCCCTGTCCCTGCCCCAGGAGGGACCTCCACTAGCTCACATCTCCATGTGAAGCTCCTCTACCCTGCTTTAGGCTGGGATGCCATGGGCTCTGCACAGCATAACCACGCTGCGACCTGCCCTCCTATAAACAGCCCTCCTAGTGCAAACACCCCACCTCCTCCTGCAAACGCCACGGCCAGACGTGGCTGCATCCTGCACCAAGTGGGCACCTCCCGTCCTGGCACCAGAGGTGCTTAGCCAGCTCCGGGCGGCTTGGCACTGGTTGTGTCATCAACACCAGTCAGTCCAGCACCAGTTTGGGCACAGCAATGCATCTGCAAGTTGTTTCAGCTCTGGGTTTCTCCCCATGGAGACCAGGGGCAAGGTACCTCCAAGCCCCATCACACTGGGTTCTCGGTTTGCTGTCAGAGGTCCCTAAGCCAATCTCAGTCCCGTGGTCCATTTTGACACCCTTCACCAGCCCAGAGGGGACCTGGGCATGAGCTTGTGAGGTGGCAGTGAGCACAGCCCGAGGCTGGGCACCGCAGGAACTGGCACAGCACGGAGAAGTCGTGATTGAGACGGCATCCCGGTGCAAGGAGGGACAAGGCAGGCAGAGAGCCCTGCCAGTGCCCGCGCATGGGAAAGCGCCTGTTCCCGCGCCTCTGGTAATTGGGAGCAGCTTTTTTTCCTCCTTGGACCCCCCAGGAGAAGAGGGGACCCTGACAGGGCGGCGCTTGCCTGGTGTTGTTCCAGCCTTTCTCCAGAAAACTACCCCCGGAGAGAAAACCGGGGGGAAAGGGATCCAAATTCGACGGGGGGTTAGTGTTTGTGGAGGCTGGGGAACGAGCTCAAAGATCCCACCCCGACAACTCCATCCATCCCCCAAGCATCTCGGGAAAGGCGGGCGGAGAAGGGGGAGCAGCACCGGGTACCCCGAGGCAGGCGGGGGAGAAGCGGGAGGGAAAGTTCTTGCCAGCAACTTTGCGAGGGGCACATCGCGCACACGCAGACACACACACCCACACACCCACCTCTCCCCCCATACGAGCAGCAAACAGGCTGGGGGGGATGTTTAAGCCTCCTGCTGCGCGGCGCCGGCAGCCCGC
>NW_009923513.1:0-2200 GCF_000696875.1 Nestor notabilis
TCCAACCCTAAATATTCTATAATTCTATGATAAAACGGGTCCCTCCACCTGACACCTTTGCATCTGCTCTATGTACTGTGGTACCTCCTCCAGTCTCTGTTGTGTGTGGTTGTGGGGATCATGAACGTTAAGTTCATGAATTTGTGTTGGTTGCAGCATCCCTGTTTTCTATTTAACTCAAGGTTTTAATTTCTATGGGAACAGGATAGCTGTGGTTGGTTTCTGGATAAGCAGTAAGGTGTCCTCCCATCATGGAAGTGGTGGCTGTTGTGGTACAAGGGGTTGTTTAGCTCGTTCCTCTGCATTGACATCTCCCAAGGGGGAGCAGGCACATTTTCTTCCCTCCTCACCATTCACTTCCAGCCCTGCCTTGGGAAATGCCAAGCAAACAGAAGCTGGGTCCCTTGGGACACCTCATTATTTCAGTTTGCCAACAGCATTGCTTTTCCTCCCTTGGCACTTTGGCTGTAGGTGTTTGTGACTTCTCATTTTCCATCCCTTAACTCTCAAAGGCTCTTCTTTATCTGCCTCCTCTTTCTTACAGAAAGTCTTGTTTTCTGGCAAAAGCTGCATTTCTCCCAGTCCCTCCCAGACCTGTTCCATTTGCTGTGGTGTTGGAGACCTCTGAATTAGGCCTTTTGCTCACACTTTGCATGATGCTTTGAGGGTTTATGATGAATTGCAAGGAGAAAACCTGAAAGTTCATCCAGTTCCAAGCCCCTGCCATGGGCAGGGACACCTTCCACTAGAGCAGGTTGCTCCAAGCCCCTGTGTCCAACCTGGCCTTGAACACTTCCTGCTGTCTGGAGCTACCTAATGAGAGGGCATGGGATAAAATGGAGTCAGACTCTTGCTGGCCATGCAGAGTCAGAGGACAGAATATAACAGCACAAGCTGGAGCTTATCTTCAGCACTGGGCATGGTCAGACAGCAGAACAGGGGCCAGAGAGGCTGCGGGATCTCCATCCATGGATATACTCAAAGATGGACTGCACAAAGCCCTGAGCAACCTGATTTAACCTTGAAGTCCTGCTCTGAGCAGCAGGTTGGACCAGACCCCTCCAGAGTCTCCTTCCAACGTGAATTATCCTACTCTCAGAGAAAGCCCCTGCTACCCAGACCTGGTGGGTCACATAGAACCAGGTTGGAAAAGACCTTTACAATCATCATCCCTGGCTGAATGCCTTCATTTTGGGATAACGAGCTGTGGTTGTCAGGCAGGTTGCCAGGGAGGCTGACATCACACATCCCTTCCCTATAGATTATCATGCACAGTAGCACCATCAGTTCCTAATCTGCAAAGAGACACCCAGAGGAAGCCCTGGAGGGTGCTCTGCGTCACTGGCCCGGGTTGCTTAGCACCGCTGGACCATGGAGAGGGGGCTTGGCAGCTTTTTCCCTCTGTGTGTCCTATTGGAGAGCCAAACATAGCA
The DNA here is from genome assembly GCF_000696875.1 of Nestor notabilis. Classification (NCBI taxonomy): domain Eukaryota; kingdom Metazoa; phylum Chordata; class Aves; order Psittaciformes; family Psittacidae; genus Nestor; species Nestor notabilis. Next base: position 1,434 of record NW_009923513.1, read on the forward strand.
GGGGAGCAGTGGAGGTGATGGCAGCGGAGGCAGGGATGCTCGAGCTGCCCTTCATCCGTGACGACCAGCTCACCCGCTGCATGAGGCTGCGATTCCAGAGCCTGCAGCAAAAGAACGGGAGGCCCCAGGATGGTGAGAAGCTGCTGCATCCCAACGAGCACGTCTACAGAGTGGATTTCATCCGGCAGCACAACCTGCGCTTCCTCCACTGGGATATCCGGCTGGAGAAACCTGGGAAGGTCACGGTGACTGGCACTTCCCAGCACTGGACTCCTGATCTCACCCACCTTATGAACAGGCAGCTGCTGGAGCCGGTGGGTATCTTCTGGAAGAAGCCAGGGGCCGAGGAGGTGCAATGCAATGAGGCAGATGCCCAGGAATTTGGGGAGCGAATAGCGGAGCTAGCCCAGATCCGCAAGGTGATGTATTTCCTCCTTGCTTTCACCGACGGCCTCGAACCAGCTCAGCTGAAGGGCTCCATTGTTTTTAAAGCCTGATCCCCTCCTGCTCAGCCCTTCTTCCTCCAGCTGTGCTTTTGTCTTTGTGTTTATTTCTCTCAGTTTGGTTTTTGGTTCAGTTTTTATGTGGCTCTTAATGAGGGATGGAATCACCGAAAAGTGGAGGACAGCTCAGCACCTCTGGAGCCCCTCAACCCTGTGAAACATTCCCATATGTGCTGTCCTTTGGATGATGGGGAGGAAGGAGCCATGAGCTTGCTGCTGTATTTGCCTGCAGTATAAGACTGCATGTGTGTGAGTTCAGCCGGG
>NW_009923513.1:2212-21557 GCF_000696875.1 Nestor notabilis
CTTGCTGGCTTGGAAACATGAGGTTGCTCTAAGCCCTCCAAATGTGGCAAGTGCCCAGCAAAAGCCTGATGGAAAAACATGAAATTGCCATTCTGGGCACAGGAGAGACAACCTGGAGAGAGCCCTGGATTCCAGTTTCCATCCTATCTATTGCAAAGGGCAGGCTTGTTTGAGATGGAGTGCTTCTCCTTGCAAGGATGCTGAATGGTGTCGCTGCTTGGTGTCTCTGAAGGCCAGTCCCATGGAGGATCAGCTTGCTGTGAAGCTGAAGTACATTTGGACACTATGTTCTGCAGATGGCAAACACACTGGACAAACTGGTGCAGGGAGGATGGAGCATCCCTGCTCTGACAGCCACCACCATTTCTTGCTGGGGGTCACTGTGGGGAGGTGTACTGCAACACGTTGCTCACCTTGGGCTGCAAGGACACTGTTGGTCCTCAGATGGGTTGGAGTGTTTCTGTGTGTGCAGAGCAGGGCAAGCAAGCCAGCAGCTCAGAGCAGGCTCTAGGTACGAGCCAGCAGTGACTGCCCTGCAGCAAAAGCAATCTGTGCCTTGCTGTGGCCTTAAAGCACCCATGAATGGGTCTATTTTGAAGCGTGTGTAGAGCTGTGAGGCTGCAGAGCACATTGCAAACCACAGAGCAGGAACCTGCTGTCTCCTACCCTCTGCAACTGCTGAGGCAGGGAATGGTGTCTGGGTGGCCATGGGAGCAGAGGGGAGAAGCAAGTTTAGGAGCAGGAAGGTGGTTTGTGTCTGGCTTGTTCTATGGCTGTAAATAAACTAATGACTTTGGACGTTCTCTTTCACTCCACCGAAAAGTGGGGGATTCTTTATGAAGCTTCTTGAGACCCAAGTATAGAACAATCCTTTGAAAGAATCAAGTATTACTACAATTGGTTCTTTACTAAGATTTCAGTCCAATGTGGTGAGTGCTCCTCAAGGTATGGTCTGAGATTATCCTAAGCTGTGTAAGGAAAGGGCAGTGATGGGAAAGCCAGGACAAGGTGATTTTGTACCCATGGCCTGCTGACTTACATGGACCATCCCCCAAAGAGTCCAACCTCTTCAAAGCCCCCAGAGATGCAGACTCCATGCCCTCCTCAGCACAATAGTGTATAAAATGATAAGCACAAGCTATGCCAGGTGAAGAGGAGAAGGAAAGGAGGAAGATCAGCTACTGGCTGGAGAGATGGTGGGAGCTTTGAGTCTTGCTCACAAGCAAAGCTCAACTACCACCAAACCATACGACCATGGATGTTGCCAGAGAGGTTAATGTCTTCGTTTAGATCCCAAGAAATGCTGGACTCCAGTGAGGAGAGGTAAAAATGGATTCATCCCATCCCTGGAATTTTCAAGGCCAGGTTGGACACAGGGGCTTGGAGCAACCTGCTCTAGTGGAAGGTGTCCCTGGGGTTGGAACTGGATGAGCTTTAAGGTCCCTTCAACCCAAACCATTCTATGATCCCTTCTTGGCCATAGCATGGACCCACTGTGGACCAAACCCACTTCTAGAGTCCTTGCAGACTTTCCCATAGGAGACCCCTGCTTGTATATCCCAGAGCATTGCTCCTGACTACAAACCACATCAGACCCAATAGCAGGAGCCACTTCCAACACCCTGAGGGGTTTTTGCATTCCAGGTCTCATGCTGTACCATTGCTATGCTGCTGGCTGCTGGGGTAGAGTTCTTGCTGCAGATACCTCACTGGGTATTGATGTACCACAGTAAATAAAAGCCTGGTCAACAGGGTTCCCCTTAAGGACCAAGGCTGTGCATGTCTTCTTATTCTAATCCTGCACACAATAAAGCACCACCCACCAATTTCAAACTCGCTGTTGGTATTTCTGAGCACCTTTTAATGTCCTGTAAACAGTAAAATGAACATTTACCTTCTTTTCTCTTGTTTCAAGGGGCTTAATGGAGCATTTGGCAGGTTTGTGTGGTTTGGGAAGGGGTTGGAAGCTGGGCAGAGGAAGGGAAATGATCCTCAGGTGGATCCTCCTTTCCATCAGAGCTAGGAGTGGGAGATCTCCCTCATGGAAAGGGAGGGAAGATTAAGTGCAGGGAAAATGAGTCTTTTTATACCAGTCACTGGAACTCTTCCTACACAGGTTCAGCATCCCATAAAGGCTTTCAGATACACCACTCTGTCCCGTCTCCCAGGGGAATTTCATCCTGGTTTGTACCATGGTTCAGCACATGGTACAGCTGGGTCTTTCCCTCCCCTTCCTGAGCTGGCAAGTTCCCAGCAGAAGACCCCCTACTTGGAGGAATCAGCACCTACCAATTCCTACTTCTGAGCAGGGATGTTTCTCCAGGATCACAGGTGCCTTTCCTCTTCATTAGCCACTCTTTAGCCCTAAACCAGCTTGGGGAAAAGAATCTGGTGTTTCTGGGCTCCCCATTTATCTGTTTCTGATCCCTTTCACTGTAAATTTGTCCCATTGAAGGGTGTCACAGCTCCAGATTTTGGGAGCCCCTAAGCAAAAAGCAGCACATTTGGGTGAATGAGGATGGTGGGGACCAGTATTTCCACTGCCTCAGTGTCACCCAACCAAGTTGAGTCCAGGACTCAGTGGGATCCTGGGATGGGTGATCCATGGCATGCTCTCCAGCATCCACTGAGGAGGGATGGAGATGTTGGAGGAGGTTTCCTGGGAGTAGGTGGGAGCTGTGGACCTCAGCTGCATGATCTCCATGAGGGGTCCAGCTGCTGCTGGGAGTTGTAGATGTGCCCCATGTTAATCCTACAGGTAATAGGCAGTGTCAGGTCACAGGCAGGGGTTGTCCCAGTAGGCACCACATCCATAGCTGCCACCTCTCCCCTACAGCCAGGGGAGTCACAGACACCTTGACTTGGTCACGGGGTGAAGCAACTGAAGGGATCCTTGGCCTGGGTGGGATGCTGTGCTCTGGTGGAAGAACCTGGTGTTTGAGCTCACACCTTGCCCTTTGGCACGTTGATGGCAGATTGGGCTCTGGAGATCAAGCTCTGAAGATCAGGCTCCTCTCATTGCCCTTGGGTTGGTGTAGAAATACAACCAGTCCTGGATCCTGGTCTAGTGATCCAACCACTTTTGCTGCCTTCAGCAGCAGAGGGTGTTTTCAGTGCTGTTCCCAAATGAAGGGTTGGAGGAGGATGGTGGGGACTGGTATCTTCTGCCACCACTGACAGTAATGGCAAGTCTCAGACCAGCCAGCTGGAAGCTTGCTCTGCTGCCTCTGATCAATGCCATCATCATTTCTAAGCCCACATTAACAGCAAATTGATTAGCACAATGGTCCTCTATGACAATTCATTAGGATGAGCTCCAGTCAGGAGGGAATCGATGGGGACTGATGGAAGCTTGTCTGACCTTGCCTGGCACTCTCCCAGCGGGAGTCTGGGACATGGCTGTTAGCACTCCTGGAAAACACCAAACCCTCCAAAAGCAGCTCTTTTCCATGGCTCTGTCTGCTCTTCTTCTATTGATCAGACAACTCAGGAGTGCCAGTGAGTTTGGGGGGTCGAGGGCATCATTAATATTGCAGCCTTGGAGCATTAAAAGCTGCAGGCTGGATTGTTGCTCATAGTTAAGGAGTCAGTGGACTCTCCAGAGAGAAATATATCTGCAGGGTTGTGGCTTTGTGACAGCAGCCAAAAGATAAAAGCAGAAGGTTCTGGCAACTAGACAAGGGCCAAGGCACAGTGAAGGGGGTCTCACAATGGCACAGGGCTTCCTGAAGAGCCTCTTACCATGTGATGTAGCTGTGTCCTGTCCTATTCTACCCCGACACTCACTGTTGTGTCCACAGTACAGTGATTATTTGGCATATTGGAACATAATTCTTCCCTTAGGAATGTTGGGATTGTTCCTTGCTCAGGTCATGGTGCTTTGGGAGCTGGTAAGAAGCAAAGGTGTGGGCAGTTGTTCACATTAATGCAGCTGAATTGGTCAGTACCTGTCAACTATCAACTACTTTATCTATACATGACCTCACAGCCTACCCTGGCCATGAAGTGGAGCCACGCTGCCTTCACCTTCAACAAAAGCTAAGCTGTGGTGGGGCAGTTCCTTGCTGTGTGCCTCTATGTCCTGGCACTGCAGATCTTGCTAGATGTAGCATCTGTGCATGGCTGTGCCCATTTCTGTCCCATCTGTTGGGTGGATTTTCCATCCAAAGCAAAGCTGGTGACATCTGCAGCCACAAAGGACTATGGACTTTGGCTCATGCTTGTCCCACTGGCAATGCAGATGGAGGTGACATCAAACCTGCACTCTTTCAACCGCTCAGCCGCTTTAGGGTTTCTTTCCCCCCAGGCTCTCTTTTCCCCATCCTTGCTTGGATAAATATGGTAGCTCTTGACAGGGAAGAATGGAGATGTTGTGGGCATGGGAATCTCGCTATTCCCACTTTTATTTATCAGAGTAGATGTACACAGTGTGTCTGGTTCATTGCCACCAGGTAGATGAATACAACACTTACCCTTGGGCCAGGCAAGTCACACCAGAATCAAGTAACAGCATCAAAGAAGGTGCCTTCACTTAGTGGTACCCGACTGACAATGAAGTTAACAGAAATGTGGTCATAAAAATAACCGTCTCTGATCAGACTAAGAACCATCTGCCCCAATAGCCTGTCTACAGCAGTAGATGGCAGCAGATGTTCAAGGTAAGAAAGAGGACAAGGATCTTTAGCTCCATCAAAGTCTGAGCTGTTCCAGTACATGTTAATCTCGTCTGCATTAGAAGAACCAGGTCCAGAAACTGTCCCCAACGAGATGTAAGCAAGTCCATCCACCTCATGCTCTTCCTTGTCTTTGATCCTGTCTGTGTTAGTCCCAGGATGAGAGTCAAACCCAGCACATAAACCGGGGTGCATGTGCCTTCTCTCTTGCAGGTCATCCCAGACTGGAAGGAGCAGGAGTGGAATTCTGAGAAACCCGAGAACTATGTGGGGATCTTCCACTTCCAGTTCTGGCGTTTCGGCCAGTGGCTGGACGTGGTGATCGATGACCGCCTGCCCACACTCCACAACCAACTCATCTACTGCCACTCCAACTCCAAGAACGAGTTCTGGTGCGCCTTGGTGGAGAAGGCTTATGCCAAGTAGGTACCTGAGCAGTGGCAGGACAAACTGAGCCCGGGGTACCCTGCTTTTCCTCTCTGTTCATTCATCAGTTGGTTTGCACCAGTAGCAACAAAAGGTTTCCTAAGAGGAAGTAGAACATATCTCAAACAGACAAAGACTGTGAGGAGAAAACCCTTCTAGCAAAAGATCTTCCAACTCCACATTAGTTTAAGTAATACCTATCCTAGAGGTTTCAAGTTCCCATTGCTTTGTCCCATGACAGCAAGAGTGCTGTATGCATCATGGGTCTTACATTTTCTTTCTACTTTGCTATCTTCACCCATTTTGTTATGGATCTCTGTTCTCCAGCCTGCCCCAAGAACTCTCCCAAACCCCTTCAAATGTCAAGCCAGTGTTGTGCCATCCCTGTCACCCTCTTTCAGGCTGTCAGGCTGTTATGAGGCCCTGGATGGAGGCAACACAGCTGATGCCCTGGTAGACTTCACTGGTGGGGTCTCTGAACCTATTGACCTAACAGAAGGGGACTACATTGCTGATGAAGCCAAGCGAAACCTCCTCTTTGAGCGTGTGTTGAAGGTGCACAACCGAGGAGGCCTCATTAGCTGCTCCATCAAAGTAAGCAATGTTACCTGTGTGGTCACAGTCTCATGGGAACAGGCATTTGAGGGTGCAGGTGTCTTATATTGTGTGAGACTTCTAAATTAGATCAGATAAATTACGGCGAAGGGTTCCTACTTATGGATGGCAAAAGGAGCTAAGCCTGGATGCCAGCCCTCTTTGTTCCTCATTGCTATGTCAAAAAGCCCAGGTTCATCCCACCACCCTTTAAATGTTAGGAGGGGATTCACTTCCAGAGAAAGATGTTTTGGTGTCTGTGTGTGGACATCTCTACAAACACTGGGTGCCAAACCTCCCATTACAACCAGTAGAATGAACTTTATTGGTTGGCAGTATGGCTGCTCAGAGGCCTCATGCAGCAGATGAAGACCAGGAAGGACCTAGCACCTAAAATCATAGAATCATAGGATGATTTGGGTTGAAGGGACCTTAAAGCTCATCCAGTTCCAACCCCCTGCGATGGGCAGGGACACCTTCCACTAGAGCAGGTTGCTCCAAGCCCCATGTAGTCCCTGCAAAGGCGATCACATCCCCTTGGTGCAAGCAGTGTCTGTGTCCCCATGCCCAGGCCACCTCAGCAGCAGACATGGAGGCCCGCCTGGCCTGTGGGCTGGTGAAGGGCCACGCGTACGCGGTGACGGACGTGCGGAAGGTCCGCCTGGGCCATGGCCTCCTGTCCTTCTTCAAGTCGGAGAAGCTGGACATGATCCGCATGCGCAACCCGTGGGGCGAGCGGGAGTGGAACGGACCTTGGAGTGACACGTGAGTTAGGAGGGGGAGCAGCAGCACCTCTGCTGGAGGGGGGAAAAGCTGGGTCGGAGCAAGGCTTGAGACATGAGACACTTTGACTACATCCACACCTATAGGATAACGTCGTATTGGGATGCTGTCCTAAACCTACTATTTCACTGGGGTGGATTCATTCCTTGCTTGGGGTCCTGGAGGTCAGCAGGAGGGTGGTTGAGCTTGGCAAACCTTCTCATTAATGCTCTGGTGGGTGTTGTGGTGATACTGCAAGTGTGTAATACTCTACATTCACACTGGTACAGGATGATTATAGCTCACTGTTCTGCTCCCAGTCTTGTTCCAGCAAAAATAGCACCCAACAGAATCAATCTCTGCCACCACTGACTTCTGTGGTGTCAGTGGGTGGGATGAAGAACCACTGATAGAGTTGAGATTGTATTGGCCAAAGTCTCGCCAAGCTGGATTCAGGTCCACTGGTTAGGAAGCTCCAGGCCATGCTGCACTCCCCTCATGTTTGAAAGATGAACTAACCAGAGCAGTGTGGGGACTGGTTGCATTGCTGGAGCCTTATACAGGCATTGTGCCCTTGGCAGATCTGCTGAGGCCAAGTGGCCTCTTGAGTTCCTGTGTGTCCCCTTGTCTTCACTCTAATGATCCTGAACTCTTCCCACAGCTCTGAGGAGTGGCAGAAAGTGAGTAAAAGTGAAAGAGAGAAGATGGGGATGACGGTGGAAGACGATGGAGAGTTCTGGTGAGTCCTTCCTGGGGTTGTCACCATGGGCCATGCCCACAAAGTCCTCTCACCCCATGAAGCATGTGAGTCATCTCCATGTGCACAGCTATCAAGAACAAACAGTCTTCCAAGCCCTAGGATCTTTAGTGAAGCTTCCTTCTTGAGTCCATGGGTCTTAGCTTTGAATGGCCATCACCCTAGGACTGCAAGCTGCTCTGTATCACACTGGGTCCAAGGTGTTTCACCAGGGTACTGGGAACCTTTATGAATTAATATGCTCACAACGTTTGTTTCAATACAAGATGTATGGAGGAAGGGCCACTGCTTTGCTTCTCCCACTCTGAAACATGTAACAGTATTGTTTAAACTCAAGAAGTATTTACTGCATACATGGAGAAAGGTGTCTCCATCTCTTTTGTTATTCAGCAGCCATCAGAGGCTACTCACACATGGTCTCTATGTCTACGATAGGGTGATCAGGTATTAGAACAGGCTTCCCAGGGAAGTGGTGGAATCACCATTCCTGGAAGTGTTCACAAACCGTGTAGACGAGGCCCTTAGTGACATGGGTTAGTGGTGGCCTTGGCAGTCGTGGAGTAAAGGTTGGACTTGATGATCTTGAAGGTCTTTTCCAATGATTCTATGATCCTTCAGTGTACTGTTGAGGGGGATGGAGCAGCATAACCCAGCTCTGTCCTGTCCTGACTTAGGATGACCTTTGAAGATTTCTGCAAATACTTCACGGACATCATCAAGTGCCGTCTCATCAACACGTCCTACCTGAGCATCCACAAGACCTGGGAGGAGGCAGTGCTACACGGGGCATGGACCAGAAACAGTGACCCCTTGAAGAACCGCTGTGGAGGCTGTATCAACCACAAGGACACCTTTTTGCAGAACCCCCAGGTGAGTGATGGAGCAGAGGATCTTCCAGAGCCTTCACATGTGTTTCCAAGTGCTTGAATCACCTACAGGGACCTAGAAGAGCAAAACAGCTACCAGGCCTCTGGTAGATTGAATGTGCTCATGGCCTTTCTCTGGCTGAGACCCCTAGCACAGCATGACCTGCATCCAGGCCAACTCTATTAACCTTGTCCCTGTTATGAGGGAGACTGCACCCAAGTGCCTGGTGTAGAGCACCTTGGCGCAAGCAAACAGCAGACTGTGGCACAGGGTTGCAGTGTTAGCTGGTGCCAGTCAAACAGAGCTATTTCCAACAATTTGGATGTCTGAATGATCATTCCTTCTTTTGGCCAAATCTTGGCACTATTAAATTCACCAGGACAGGTGTAGTCTTTAGGGCCATTTCCTTCAGGAAAGGCCCTGCTCTGAAGTTCATCTCCTGGAACAAGCTCTTCTCTCCTGTCCTGCTTTGGACTGTGATTCTCAGTAACATGAGACAAGTTCTTGTGAGTCCTTCATCTAACAACCAGATGAATGGTCTGGTCCATTACAGGAGCTGTCATCAAGGATGTGGGACAGTTGTTTCCTACTTCCAGCTCTGTATTAGCCTTAGTCTTAGGTGTCTGTGAACATCGGTTCCTCCTTCCATGCCTCATAGGAGGACTTGTGGCAGACTGCATGGGGTGAAAGTCTCTGCTCTGAGACTACATCTAGACTCCTTGGACTCTAATGAGCAACTGAGAGACTGGATTTCCCAATCTTTTTCTGGGAGCCAAAAAAGTCTTGGCAGGATGATGCTAGTTCCCAAGAGGAGTGGGTATAGGCTCTTAGTGCTGGTACTGAAGCCAGGCTGCCTCTGCAGTGAGGTGGGTGAGGAGAACTCTACTGTGTGTCCACCCATACCCAGTGGTCGTGTCTTAGTTGAAGTCATCCCTTAACTTCCTTCCTTTGTTCCTAGTACATATTTGATGTAAAGAAGGCAGAAGATGAAGTGCTGATCTCCATCCAGCAGAAGCCAAAAAGGACGAGTCGCAAAGAGGGCAAAGGAGAAAACTTGGCCATAGGCTTTGATATCCATAAGGTAGAGCATGGTTCCTGCATCTTGGCCTGAATACCCCCGTACATTTGTTAGTGATGGAGTGGTACATCAGTCCTGCATGACCATTGGTATTGTTGATTTAAGCTTTATCTGGGTGCCTCTGGGGTGCTTTCAGCACTGTCTGCTCCCCTCTAGAGATTTCAGAGGTGACAGCATGGACAAGTTCTTTGTGCTAAAAGCAATGGTCTGTTACCTCCAGATGCTGAAACCCATTAGACTAATGTGTTGCTTGCTGGGACCCCAGCGTCAAGCTATTGCAAGAGACAGAATCCTTTAGCCAACAGAGCTGGGAGAGCCCCATCCAGTTTTCCACCCAGCCCAGTTGGGACCATTTGGCTGGTTGCCTCAACTCCAGCTCTCCCAGCACTGTGGGCTCAATCCCTGCAGTCTGGCCCCCCAAGGTGGATCCAAATCCATTGTCATACATAGTGCTGTCCTTCTGACCATCCCGCTGTGGTGTCTTCCCAGGTGGAGCTGAACAGGAACTACCGGATGCACACCCTGCAGCAGAAGGTGGCCAGCTCCATTTACATCAACTCCCGCAGTGTCTTCCTGAGGACAGACCTGAAGGAAGGCCGCTATGTCATCATCCCCACCACTTTTGACCCTGGTCATGTAGGCGAGTTCCTTCTCAGGATATTCACAGATGTGCCTTCAGATTGCAGGTAAGAAGCAAGAGTGGTGATGGGGAGGAGCTGGCTATTTGGAGACGTGTGGTTTTCCTGATTGGAATTGATCATAGGCTTGTCTGGAGATGGTGTTTGGTTTCCTTTCAAAGGTAGCCAAAAGACATGCAGAGAAGCTCCCACTCTTCTCCTGAGCATGACATGGGAGATCATCCCAAACCCAAGCGGGGGAGACCAGAGTGAGGAGCAGAATCTGACAGTGCATAGTTCTCCTGTCCTGCTAGAGCAAACTCTCTGGCCTGCCCATGGGGTAAGACTGGGAATCTCCCAAAGGACACATGTCTTTCCTTGCAGAGAGCTGACACTGGATGAGCCACCACATACCTGCTGGAGTGGGATGTGTGGTTACCCACAAGTGGTATCCCAGATCCATGTTCTCGCTGCAGCCGGGCTCAAGAATCAGGACTCCCAGGGAGGTACTGATCTTTTCCTGTTGTCCAGTCCTGTAGGAGTTGAGAGGTGGTTGTTCCAGTGGGAAGAGGAGGAGGTGGCTTCATGAGGTGAGAGGTTGCTGGGATTTGTTACGTTCTCAGCTATGTTTTTCAGTGAACGTGCCTGATTCAGACACCAGAGGAGAAAGTCCATGGAGAATCAATGTGGACATGATCTGGGAACTGTTACATTTAGGCTGCTGTGTAAGATCCTTGGGAGATCCTCCCAAAACTTCTCCAATGCCCTTAGCAGTGGTCCTGTAGAAACCCAGGCTTTCTTCCTGAGTATAAGTAGCTTTAAAAGTCAGGAATCATATTTAAAGGCTTTTTAGTAGGAAGGACAGAGGAGCAATGGGACTGATGTGTTGGAGCAGTGTTCACCACCAGAGGCTGGATAAATATCTCTCAGCAGAGAGCAGGTCAAATTTAGCTCATTTTGGGATGGTGTGGATCAAGAGCCTTTCCAGTAAGTCCCACTCCATGCTTGGCTCCTAGGAACCCTCTGAGATGACCTGAGCCACCACCACCACCACTGTGCACCGTGTTTCTACCTCCTTGGTCCTCTAAAGGTTCATTCCTACCCTGCTCAGATGCAATTTTGACATCCAACACTTCTGTTGCATGAAAGGCAGCAGCAGCACCATGGATCACTGTGTTCTGCAGCCACGTAGAAACTCATGGCAAGAGCCCCACGTTCAGTCCATCCTAGGGACCAAGAAACCCAGGGCTGGTGGAGACCTGGACTGGGAGATCATTGAAATAGGGATGAAAGGTGTAGAGGTTGTGATTAGAGATGCCTTTTCACCAAAGGAACAGACCAGATCTAAGCCTTTCTCCTCCACTTCCTGAGTCAAGGACATATGTTGGATGTGGCAAGGTTTAACCAGGCACTTCCAAGCCAAATTTAAAGTGTAAAGCTCAAAACCTTAAAATTTAAAAGATCTACGTGAAAAAGTTACTTTTTTTCATCCAAACATTATTGTCAGGGCTGTGCATCACTAGAGCCCTGAAAGTAAAGAGCAGGAGCCTTCCTTACAGCAAGCATTTGCTTGTTTACCACATGCCACAAAGGGAATCCTTCTATCCTGTCTTCTGGGGAGGGAATTTGACCATAGGGAGGTTGTTTTTCCTGGGGTTACTCACAACATCCCAGTGTATCTGTAGCAATGAAGGGAAATCTGTAGCCAAAGGTCTCTGAACTGTTCACAGAAACAAGATTTATCTTTCCTGGAGACAAAGATGGATTCTGGAGCCATAAAACAGTACTTTTCAGCAAGAAGCCCTTGGGAGTGGCTTTTTTCCAGCTGTTTTCCAGCTGTTCAGCTCCCAACAAAAAGCTGCATGTTTGGTCTTTCCAGCGCAATAGCATCTCTCTCATCTTCCAGTCCAGGCCTTTCACACTGGTTTGGAAACAGTGATTTCCAGATAGGAATTTGGCTCCAGCTGATGGAATATGAAGATCCAATGGGACATCCTGAAGGACAAGGCTAGTTTGGAACAACAGCTGTGAAATCCAGCAGCTGTGTCTCACCAGGGAGCCAGGTCCTTGCAAACAGAAAGCAAGGAGGTGGTCTGGCAATCAGAGATGTGGTTCTTAAATCCCTGGCCCTCAGAAGGGGGTGGTTTGTTCCTTCTCATTTCCACATTTCCCTTGGAGAAGAAAACTCATCCACCTGGTCTGGGTTTCCATTATAGCTCATGGTAAGAAAATGCATTCTGGGAGTGGAATTCCCATAGGAATAGCTCATTCTCTACTGGAATTCCCAAAACAAGCACTCATTTCATAAGGGGAAAATGATCACTAGTGAGGGACCCTTCCCCTTTCCTGGAAGCTCAGGTACCATCCATCTGTGGGATGGTAGTCTCCAAACTTGGTAACTTTACTGTTCATCTCTGTGGCCTGCTTGTTCCCTATGACTGTCTCGCTCCAGCTGGGATATTGCAGTAACATTCCTTTCCCACTTACTTCCTTCTCCAGTTCCCACTCATTTCCCATGGTTGCCCCTCAATGCCTAATCTTTCTCTTCCCCATATCTCCCACTATCACCAATGATCCTTTTTGACATTTTGATCTTCTCCCTGAATTCTTGCCCACAGCAAACACTGAAGAACCATCTTCACCTCTTTAAAAGCCTTTTAAATACATTGCCATCATAAGGCTCCCCATTCACTGGCTGCTCACCAAACCTTCCCAGTGCCCAAATGGTCTCATTTTTGTCTCTCATAAATGAGCACATCATGACACTTAGCTCTGGCTCAGCATTGTACCATCTCTCATCACCTTGACCACCTCTTTTTCTTACCCCAACATTAGTCATTTTACTGACAGCTCCTGCAGCATTTGAGTCTCACTAAGTCTAGGAGTAAGATGGGCCCATGGTTTGTCCATTGGGATGAAGAGCATGGTCCCTGCTGAGGTAGCTAGTCATCATCACCTTAAAGTAAAACCAAGGTTAGCCTGGCTTGGGAGTATGTGAGGTGCAAGTGGGTTCCTGCAGCTTGAAGACCCATGCTTTTTTGGTGATTTTGTGCATGAAACAACCTCTGTGAGCTTGTTTCTCTTGTCCATGACTTGCTTTCTGCCTGCTTCAGTAGAGCAAATGCTGAAAGGAGAGTTGAGCAGGGTGGTGTCTTCCATTAAAGATTGATCCCAAAGGTCAGGAGGATTTGGAGTGATGCAAGAGTGTTTATGTAGAATGTGAGGTCAAGGAAGAGGCTATTTCATAACAATCCATCACCACTTGTTGTCCAGCGACAGTGGTGCCTAACAGAAGTAAGCCTGAGCCAAACAACTGAGTTTCATGGACATCATCTGGGGTGTGATGAGCTCTTTGGCACATATCCATCTCCTCTGTTGGGGTATGGAGGCAAAGTGCTGTATAGCAACCCTGGAAAAGTTCTCTGAGGAGTAACAGGAGCTACAACAAAGCAGAAATTCCTTTTTCTCTCCCCAGGAGCTGACCCTTATGTGATCATTAAGTGTGAAGGGCAGAAAGTTCGCTCTCCAGTGAAGAAGAACACGGTGTCTCCAGAGTTTGATGTGAAAGGGCTCTTCTACCGCAAGAAGCCAGGACAACCCATCATTGTTCAGGTAACAGTGAGCCAAGGATGGAGACCCTCTTTCACTTGGACCCTCCCAACTGCCCTCTCCTCACACTATCCACAGCAGGTCTGTTTCCCACAGCTGAGCATCATCAGTGCATGCAGCTCAACCTCCCACCACCATGTGCATCTGCTAAATGCACATCCTTCACCCCTCTCACAGAGCGAACCCCAAACTTTGACCACCTCCATGCCTCCAGCTCAGAGCTGGTCCCCAATAAACCCTTCTCCAGCGCATGAAGCTTGGCTGCATCCCTCAAGGAGCTGCCCTCATTTCTGCTTTGTTTCCCCAGATCTGGAACCACAACTTAATAAGTGACGAGTTCTTGGGCCAAGTGGTGCTCACGGGGGACCCAAGTGACCGGCAGGCAGTGCACACACTGCACCTCCAGGACAAGGGGAACAAGAGATCAAATGATCTTCCTGGAACCATCGCTGTGAGGCTGCTCAGCAGTAACATCCTCACCAATGTCTGAGTACTCAAGGACTCTTCTTCTGGTGCCACATATGTGTATATAAACCTGCACACATACATATATATACACACACACAGAGCCTACCTACCATCTGCAAAGTGTATATGGACTATGCATGCATTCCACTCAAAGGAGCCAATCTTGTGTTTTCAATGGTGACAAATGGTGCCTTTCTGAGGAACCACAATGATCCTTCTGCTGGCGTCCTCTCTCCTGCAGCCCCCATCGCCTCCGTGTGTCCCATGGGATCGCCGCGTGTCCTGACGGCCAGAGCACAATGCCCTGTTTGTTTACACAGGCTGCACACACGTGCCACCGTGCACACGTGTGGCCACCGTGGTCCCACCAGCTGCTTCAATGCACCTTCAGTGTGTCTGCTTGGTTTAAGAGTTGTCATCTCCCCTGAAACTGCCATTTAATTGCTTATTTTGGAGGCACCTCAGTGAAGGAGAAGTGGAAAAAGAGACTGGGGCCTTTTGGATGTTCTCTGTGTATGGGTTTGCATAGTGCAACTGGAAGGTGGGTGCACCAAGGCAGTCCCATATCCCAAATCCACAGGGGTAACGAGTTAAAGGCTCTATCATTTTAGGGGCAAGCTGTCTCCTCTTGAGCCTTGTCTCTTCTTGAGTCTTGTTCAACCCCATGCAACTCTGAAGGATATGAAGATGCCAACAACCACGATGGGACAACTGGAATCATTCTGGTCTCAGCTCCTGTGTGTGCCTCTAGAACTGCCGTAGTGCCTGCTGTCTCCATGTCTTCATGAGTCCCCATCCCAAGAGCTCACTCCTGTAGCTGGGGTGGGTTGTCTGCTGGGGCCATTCAGTGTTTAGATAAGAGGAGATCAATTCCTCTGAAGGCCAAATGATCAGGTCCAAGGGATGGGGAGCTTTGCTCAGTGGGCTCCATTTTTACTGCTGCACCATTTCTCAGTGCCTCGCTTTCCCAAATTCCTCTGTAAAATAGTGGGATTTTAGCTTGTGCTAGAGGAGCGCTGCTCCCAGTGCAGCCTGACAGTGCCGGGAATGTTTAATTCATACCAGTGTCCATCTCTCGCCTTTCCTTTTCCAGTCTCCTGGCCTGGAGGATGAGTTGCACAGTGCTAGAGCCGGTCTCGCAAGCACAACCCAAAACGCATCCTCAGGGCCATGGTCTGCTCCTGTTTGCCATGAAGTTGATCTTTGTTCCACTGGGTGGCAGAATCCGGCTTCTTATGAACCATCCCAGACACGCCGAACAGCAAAGCCTTGGCTGGTGGTGCAGCAGGTTTCGAAGCAGTTCCTTCTCATGTCTAGGTTGGGTTTGTTTCCTTCATGTGCCTTTAAAATGGTGCAAGTTAAGGGATTGCTCTGTCAGATTTTCTATCAAGTACTCACCTCATGCAAGTGGAAATGAAGGCATAGGATTTAATCTTGGTAAGATAAGGACGAGTGAACAGCAAAGCCTCCTTTTGCCATAGCAAGTAGGGTTCCTGCTTGTCCTACTAAATGCCCGTGTTTGTGCTGCAAGACTGTATTTGTTTTTAAAGTCCTTAAAGATGTGCTAGGTCTGTTTCATGGTGTTCCCCAAAGTCACATTATGCGCCAGCTAAATTCTTGGTGCATCCAGGAGCATATGGTACAGCTTCATGGAGTTTTGCAGGCTGTTTTTACCCTTTTCTCACTTTCAGATGGTTAAGAATTGGGGGTTTGACCAAATTGCTTATTTAGGTCTTGTTTTTCAGGACTTAGAGGCAAGCAGTGGCCCACGGGATGCTCCTTCCAGGTCTCAATAATTCCAGGATTGCTCTGAGCATCCTCCAACTCCAGGTGCCATCACTGGGACTTGGTTTCAATCAGCATCTTGCAGAATCAGCCCAAATGCTCCTAGTTTGGCAAAGTGAGACTTTGACCCAAAGGTCATAGAATCATAGAATTCAGAATGGTTTGTGTTGGAAGAGACCTTAAAGCTCCTCCAGCTCCAACCCCTGCCCCGGGCAGGGACACCTTCCACTAGAGCAGGTTGCTCCAAGCCCCTGTGTCCAACCTGGCCTTGAACACTGCCAGGGATGGGGCAGCCACAGCTTCTCTGGGCACCCTGTGCCAGCGTCTCAGCACCCTCACAGGGAAGAGCTTCTGCCTTATGTCTAACCTAAATCTCCCTTGTTTCAGTTTGAACCCATCACCCCTTGTCCCATCACTATGGTCCCTGATGATGAGTCCTTCTCCAGCATCCTTGTAGCCCCCTTTAGAGATACTTCTCCTGGCAGGGAGAAGAGCTGTTTAGCTAAAGGAGAGCATCACAGCACCATCACAGGAGCTTTGCACCATTGGCAGCAGATGGGGGACAGCCAGCCTGCCTGCATGAGCCTTGTTTCGTCAGTAAACCAGGCTACTGATAGCTTCAGCAAAGGAGACCTATTTGGCCAGGAGTGCCCTGACATGTGCCAAACCACACCATGATCCCCAGGGAATGGCGCTGAAGCTTGCTGAGGAGAAGCCATGCCCTGGTACCCATGAGCAGCCTCCTTCCTTCCTACAGAGAATCAAGCCATAAAGAGAGGAAAGGCAGCTTTTTTCACAGCTTCCTCTAAAATATCAGTATATCAGGACCAAAATGTCTTAATATCAGTAATACTCGTTCTTGGTTTTCCCCAAAAACTTTTGGAAAGTTAGTCCAGGAGCCTTCCCCAACATTCCCAATGGAATTACAAGAATTACCTTTGTTGCTTGCTTTCTTCCCTTGTTTGTAGAGCAGGTGAGGGAGGGCAGTTATTCAAATGCCATTCCCACCACTGGTACCTTTTCTCTTTGAATGAAGTAAAGAGAAGTACTTTATGTCTGAGAGGAGGGCAGGTCTGACAAGCACTTCCCACTCCCTCCCAGGTGCTGTAGGGCATGTCCATGATTTCTTTTCCATGTCTTTTGTTAATCATTTCAATGGTTGCAAGTAGCCTGCACTTACACTCGGTGAAATCCATCTCTTTTTGATGTCTGCATGTTAAAAACAGGCTGACTTGTCTTCATCTCCAAAGGCACTGATGTGTCAAGCTGCACAAGTTCAGAGGGTGGTCCAAACAGAAAGCCAACGTTGTACAGCTGTAAACCTCCTATAAATAAATTGTGTATATTTTATTCAGCCTTTAAGCTGCTGTGTTCTTCCTGAGTGCTTTTGGTGGGCAGAAGGTGGCTCTGCGCAGCCTTTTTTGTTTGCTTGATTCACTAAACTCCATTCAAATTCTTCTCTCTCTGGACTTTGAGACCGAGGCAAAGTGATCTGCAGATGAAGGTATCACACAAGGTTACACTCGTGTTCATCGGGAAGAGGCAAGGAGGGGAAGGGTGACCTCCTTTGACTATAAACCCTTTGTATCCTATGCCTCAGAGTCAACACAATGCAGGGAAGTTGGGGTTTTGAGCCTCACTTGCCCTGCAGGATGCTAAGAAGGAAAAGATTATGGGCAAAGCAGCAGGAGGATGTGATTTGTGGATTGCTTTCCATCAGAGAACAAACCAGCACATTGGGAGCATCTGGAAAGCCAAAAGCCTGTCCCTGCCCATTGGAGTCTTTGGTCTTGCTGCTGTAACACACCATCCCAAAATGCTGGTGCTAGGATCTTGTGTCCATGCTCCCATCTTGGTTTCCAGCCCCCAGCTTCAGCACCTGCCTGTGCTCCAGGTCTTGGCAGCATGGAGGAGCTGTGTCCTTCTGCAGCCCACCCTCAAAAGCCTGGAGCAGGCCTCTGGAAGAAGGCCTTTTATTGTGGGGTGGGATCATCCCCTGGGATAAAATGTGTCACAAGTTACTAGACAGAGAAAGGAGCATCCTACTCCTCTGCCTCTGTCACTGTAACAGCTTGCAAGGACCATTCTTCAGGGAAAAGCCTCACAAACATCCTAATATTCTCCTGGAGGATGTGCTGAGCAGTAGAGGTGGTTGAGCACCCAAGGGGCTTTGATGCTTCCTAAAATCATAGAATTCCAGACTGGTTTGGGTTGAAGAGACCCTAAAGCTCATCCAGCTCCAACCCCTGCCACGGGCAGGGACACCTTCCACTAGAGCAGGTTGCTCCAAGCCCCTGTGTCCAACCTGGCCTTGAGCACTGCCAGGGATGAACTTCCTTACATCTAACCCTGCCTGTCCCTGTGCTGTTGGTGCACGCTGACATGTGGGCTGGCAGCATGGGCCAGGCTGCTGGAATTGGTGTGGGACCCCAGCACGTCAGTGTGGAGATGTGGGGCTTTGTGAATGCTCAGACACCAGCAGCAGGTAGTAGGGTGGTGCATAGCTCCGGGCAGGATCCAGCCCAGGGCTCTGCAGCATCTCCTCATGCCTTCAGCACTGCTGTGTGCGAGGGATTTCTGCTCACTAAGGTTATCGTAACTGAACTGGCACTTCAGGGTCTCCTTTTGATCTGCAAGAGCATCTCCATGGAAAAACAGGCATCCCATGGTTGCAGGAAGACCTGGAATATTTCTCCTTGGCGCTAGGTCCCCTACAGCCTGCAGCTTCCCACCCTAATACCCAAATACATTCCTACTGTGTGGATATGAGCCTCCTGCTGATTAAAAGTACCAGGGATTGTTGGCAGGGGATTGGTACTAGAAGATCTTTAAGGTCCCTCCAACCCAAACCATTCTGTGATGATCCTATGATAAATCAACTCTCTTGAGCTTGAAGTCAACTGAGTCTATTCATATCTAGTTCCCAAAAGAGGGCTGGGCAGCAGTGAGGAGTTTCTAAGGGCTGGATAAGAGACAGAGTGGCTGCACTGTGACTTCTCCCACATTCCGTGTTCCTGGCATGGCTTTGCAGGAAGCAAGCTCACTGTTATCACTTAGTTCTACAGTATCATCAAAACAATTCAGCCATCCCGGTCCCCAGGAGGGTTTCAGGCCACTTGTTCCAAAGCAGAGCTTAGAAACACCTTGTGTGGTTATCCTGCAAATAAAAGGGTGACATTTGACCATTCATTAGCTAAAAGACCATGTTTCATACCTAAATAAAAACCCTTTGTGATGTTTCATAGCACAGTTAAAAGCCAACCCCACAAAAAAGCAGGAAGGAGGAAAGACACTAGCTCAGATTTGGGCAGGGAGTCACCAGGTCAGAGTTAAGCTTCTGGGCAAAACCTCAGCTCTGAATTTCCTGGTCCTCGAGTGTTTTTCTGTCCTAGTTTTCACATTTACAAGCACAATTTGGTGCATTCAAACCAGAATGCCTGTCAGCTCCTGGCCCCAAACCACAGGGCATCAATATAGTCCTTTGCACAGCACTGAGACTTCTTTGCATAGGGTGCTCCCAGCCATCCCTTCGCCCAAGCAGCCATCAGGGCTCTGCTCAATGAAAATCTGAAAATGCAGCTTAACTTGTAGCAGGGCTCTTCATGGGTACCATGGTCCGCAGCAGGGCACTTGCTGCATCCCAGAGCGTGAGCAACAGCTCAGGGAGGGGATCCTGCCCCTCTGCTGTGCTCTGGGGCGACCCCCCCTG
>NW_009923514.1:0-20896 GCF_000696875.1 Nestor notabilis
GCTCATGGCAGGGGGGTTGGAACTAGATGTTCTTAAGGTCCTTTCCAACCCTAACCGTTCTATGATTCTATGATTCTATATTTGCCTTTTGAATCATAGCATGTTTTGGGTTGGAAGGGACCTTAAAGCTCATCCATGGGCAGACACACCTTTGACTAGACCAGGTTGCTCCAAGCTTCATCCAGCCTGACCTTTCGTACTGTACCAGAAGGATCTCTCATCCAATCTAGTCTGAGTTGGAAGTTTAGTTTTTCTCTTACTCTCATCTTTTTTCTAGGAGCTCTATTTACAAGACTTACCTAAAAGCCTTACCTAAAGACTCACCTAAAAGCCAGACTGTGCAGAACATCCTACAAACCCCTTAAATTTCAGTCAGTGTGAGTATTTTCCACAAGCTGACACATTAATTTGTCATGGTTGCAAGATTCATCTAAGCCAACTTGTTTATAAATTTATCTGCACACACAAATGCCTTCTCTAACAACTCAAATTGCACAGAGAAGTCAGGCAGGGACATTCTGTACCCAACACACCGAACAGCTTGTCCTTAGCTTTCAGAAAGGGATTAAGGTTTGGTAAGACTTTCTGCTATTGCTTAAGTCTGAAATGCTTCAGGAGGACGCATGCAGAGCTTCTGAGCGTCCCTATGCCACCCTGGAGCTGGTCCATGCAGATGACAAGGCACTTACCTGTTGCAAAGCTCCATCTCCGTTATGATAATCTCTTGGACGTGCCAGAAGACATCAGCTTTTGCAGATGACTTCTTCCCATCTTTTGGGCAGTGACCGACACAAATGGCTGCAATATCCCCAACGTTCTTTGAAGAGAACTGAAATGTGTCTGTTGCACCCCTACAGGAACAGGGAACAGTTTCAGTTAGCACCTTGAAGGCTGGCAGTGAGTTGTCTCATGTGGACATTAAGTAATTTGCGCAAGGCTACGGAAGACAGAAGATAAACATTCATATAAAGTCATTTGATTTAGCTCACAATCATTCAACACAAAGTATAATTTCCATATATAAATTTAGTATTTTCTCTGATTAGTGGTGACACTTCAAATTGTTGCCACTAGGACTTTCCAGGATAAACTCGAGCTGTTCTACGTACAAAATTTGCCTCATTATAGATAAAGCTGAAGAATGATTAATTTCCTCTCAAGGACTTACTCATTCATCCTTGACAGATACTGTATCTGTTACACATCTACCCACCATAGCTGTTTTAAATTTGCTAGTTCATCTACCCTTCCTGAAGCTCAGCTTGAAAAGAGTTTAGAGAAACAATAGGTCTCTGTCAAACTCTTGGCTGGCTCCCTGTCCTATTCCTGACGTGTCTATTAGGTTTATCTGCTTGGACTGGCCCTTATTCCAGCCTGCCTCCAAGGACAGGCTGTGATGAATACTTTGGAAAGTTGTGTCTTCAACTCCACCATAAACATCAGCAACTTAAGGTCAGGAGTAAGCTCTTCCCAGTCTTTCTTGTTTCACATGAAATCATGAAAGCAGGTCAAGGGAGGGGATTCTGCACCTCTGCTGTACTCTGGGGAAACCCCCTCCTTCAGTCCTGATGCAGCTCTGGGACAACAACACAAGAGTGATGTGGAACTGCTGGAGTGAGTCCAGAGGAGGCCACAGAGATGGTGCAAGGGCTGGAGTAGCTCTGCTCTGGAGCCAGGCTGAGAGAGCTGGGCTGGGTCAGCCTGGAAAAGAGAAGGCTCCTCAAGGGAGACCTTAGAGCAACTCCAGTGCCTAAAGGGGCTACAAGAAACCTGGAGAGGGGCTTTGGACAAGGGCCTGTTGGGGCAGGACAAGGGGAATGGCTTTAACCAGCCAGGGGGGAGGTTGAGATGAGCTCTTAAGCAGAAGTTCTTCCCTGTGTGGGTGCTGAGGCGCTGGCACAGGGTGCCCGGAGAAGCTGTGGCTGCCCCATCCCTGGCAGTGTTCAAGGCCAGGTTGGATGGGGCTTGGAGCAACCTGGTCTTGTGGAAGGTGTCCCTGCCTGTGGCGGGGGGTTGGAAATGGATGTGCTTTAAGGTCCCTTCCAGCACAAAATACAGAATCACAGAATCATAGAACAGTGAAAGTTGGAAAAGACCTTATAATTATCTAGTTCTATGATTATATGAAATCTCAGTCATTCATATTGAACTCCACATCAGTTATAATTTCATCTTCCTTTATAGAACCACAAGAAAAACCTTTCTTCTCTGCAAAGCAACAGAACATGAGCAGCGTTGATGACTTTGAAGACATTTCCATCTCCTAAGGGCATGCTGTGTCCTTAAACAAAGTAGGAAACCCATCTCACATCTGGAGCACTGTGGTCCCACACAGGAGAAGGGATTTGCCCCATGTTCCGTAAATGTGCCCCCAGCTCATCTGCACACAAAGCTGATACTCTGCTTTCCTCACACGACAGTGATTTTTCAGCCGTACTCCCCAGATTCATCTGGGAAGTCAAATCTGAGCATCTCTGGCAGCATTTAGCCTCCAACTATTTTTACTTTCTCTCTGATTCCCTCTGCCCGTATGATGCTGTAAAAGGAATTAAAAACACCTCCAGCTTCCTTCTGCTCCTCCCAGCTCAAAACCACACAGCCTCCCCCAGGGCTTGCTAGGAGTCTGATTGTATTTGCTAATACAAAGGACACACGCACACACATAATCTACATTTCCTATTACAGATGTCTTTTTCTTATGATTTTAAACCTGCTCTGTGTCTGCCCACAAGAAACTGATTTTACATCTTCCTTTTAGTACAGGTGAGAAGCCACTAAACATTTGGGAAGGGGGGATGCAAAACAACACAGCACAAACACAACCCTGTAAACTATCCTGGAGAAGACGTAGTGTTTGTGGAATACATGCAACTGTTCTTTTAGCCCACCATCCTGTCCTACTACCTTTCAAATCTCCTTTTCTTGGAGGAGTTTTCCATAAGGAATTCTTTGGAGCGGCCCAGCTTTCCTTCTAGGATGATCCAGATGTTTTCCTTTGTTTCTGCATCCTCTCTGTCACTTGTTACTGTGACAATCTCATAGGCTTTAAAGCATAATTAGCACACACGTTAAACAGAAAAGGAAGAGCAGATGGTCAGAAAGATCTCTTCATTTAGCTGTCACTTTGCTTAAAAACTCTTTTCCTAATATTTATCACAGCATCCAAGAAAGCAATTGCGAAATAAGGATGGAACCAAGCTGAAATCTGTGGGACTTTTGACTTCTACATGCTTTGGATTTCATGCAGGGATAGAGTACATGAAAAACATTAGTACTGCTCAATCAGCTTGCAAGCGTAGATGTAGCAGCTCTTGAACAAGCTGTGCCCAGCTCCCTGCTGTGCTAAGCACTCCTTTTTCAACACAGCTCAAATCCTAAAGTTTTTGTGCCATGATCCTAACAAGGACAGTGAGGGTATGCATGTACCCAACCGGATGTGCTCATGTGCTGTGGTGGCATGTAAGTACCCAAAATGGCAAACACAAGGCTGATTTTTCACAGGGGCAGAGTGAAATCACATTGAAAGAATGTGATTATTGACTCTCCAGCACTCCTAGAAGAAGAGCACTGCGGTGCAGGAGCTACTGGAATGCACCGTGCCTATTATCAGTGCAGCTAAATAACTCTTGATCATTTACTCGCTCACCACATTAGAAACCAGTGTAATACCTTGGATCCAGGGAAATTGCCCAGATCAGACCCAAGGCTATGGGGTGTTTAGCTCAGCCATCATGTTCAGCTGGGATACTTGAGCTAGTAGCCCAGAACATGTTAAGGAAGAAGCTGGAGCAATTTTACCTAGAAAGCTTTCAGGGTTGAACTTATCTTCCACCTTAAAGACTCAAACCCGTTATATCTAATGAGACCATAAGCATGTGTCTTAATGCTTATGCTTATGGCTTACTGCTGGATTGAACTGCTGCAGATGGACCCTTCTTAGGTTTCAACCCAGAAAGGGGTGTTTTTCTTCCTCATAAATCCTGATTTGTTTCTTTCTTATCACAGCACTGCACTTTTGAACTAGAGTATCTTAAATAACCCAACCCTTAAATCCTGCAAACACTAACACCTACTGCATGGGAACCCTTACTGGAGGGACTTGCAAGAGACGTGGTCCTATGGCCTCTGCAGTCCCTCAGCAAATGCCACAAGTCAACTCTAAACCTACCAGTGCGCTCCTTCAGTTCCAGGATGTCATTATTGGCACAAGCCAGCTCCCTTATCAGCTGCCCATCATCTTCACCTTTAGCCAGCCAGCGATCACACTGAAAGCGAAATGTCTTGTCTGTGGCAGAGTCCATCACATCAATATATTCCAAGTGCCAACCTGGTGCGATTCCTAGTAAAACAACAGATTAAAAAAGACTTGGATACTTTCACATATCTTGGGCAAGGAAGTGAGATGCCTCTCCTTGGTAGCACCCTCCTGGTGCTAGAAATCATAGAATCACAGACTGGTTTGGGTTGGAAGGAACTTCAAAGATCATCTAGTTCCAATCCCGCTGCTACGGGCAGGTACATCTTCCACTGGATCATTCTGTCACCAAAACTAATGTTGACTTGCTCAAGACCATAACCTGATCCCTTTTCTATACTCAGGCCATGCTTTTGAGGGTGTCACTGGCTTTTGATCACGTCTAAGGGTGTTGGAGAATGGTCTTGGATAAGCTAGGTTTAAGCTCTCTGCATAAGGGACAATCACTTGTCCTTACCCAGCACTTTGCATGGGACTGGACTTCTGCAATACCAGTAGCAGCAGCAGTAAGCAGTGCGTAGGGAGAACCTGGGGCTTGTGCCTGCTGTCAGCATACCAACACAGGATCTATCCCAGGAAGAAGCACTGCTGGGGCTTAGGTACAACAAACCCTTTCAAAGCTCCAGGGAAATTAAGGCCCTGCAGAACTGTTTGCCTGAGCCAGCAGAATGAAATCTCCTGGAAATCAGAAGGTTTGGGGGCAAAAGTTAATGGAGCAGCTTCTGTCACGGAAACTGCAATTGGTTCTTCCTTCCATTTTAAGGGAAACATGAAAATTTAAATCCAAAAGAAAGATATGAATTCATGTTCCAATTAACCTCTACTCCTCCACCACATGTGTCTGTAGCTATTAAAAAAGACACAGCAGTGTATGTGTGGTTTGTGGTGGTCCCTTCATGTTTTAGAGTGCTAGTTGGGCACAAGCTGTAGGGTTTAGTGTCTTTTCTTGTGGCCTGTATTACCCCCAAACCCTTCGTACTTGGATTTGAAGGTCAGAAGGTAAATTACAACTTGCTCCTTTGACCCTACTAGCTAACACATGCAAGGAAATTACCCATGCTATCCTGACTTTGTCAGCCAACCAGGGTGAATCAGTAATTCTTGGACTGAATATTAACATGGGACAGACTAAAGTGGTGGATGCTGCAGCAGGAGACCACCAAATCACCAAACTTTGCCTTGGGACCTTCTTAAACCATGACAAGCTTCCTTTCAGTTTTCTATTTTACTTTTTTATTTTCCCCAGTGGAAAAGAAACTTGTAAATTAAGAAAAGAGCTTTTTTGAACATTTTCCTGATTTCTTGGTTGAAATACAAGAAGCTCTTGTTGAGGTTGGGGAAGGACAAGAGGTTCTGACAATTCTACTTACAAGTCCTGTTATTAGTCAGACAAAGAAATGTGATGCTCATGATGAAAAGATGTCTTTGACTTATTTACATCCCAAAGAAATTAAACAGCTTTTGCTCTTCCAAGAACTCAGTGCCATATGCCTACTTCCTTACTTTGCAAATATTAATCTTCTGTAGCCCTGAAATAAAATGATGGCACCTTTCTAATTTATGTCAACAAATTATCCAGTGGACTGAGATCCCTCCACACTATGTGTTGGCAGATCTCTACCAGCCTCACAGCCATTTCTGTTTCGTACTTCGGCTTCCAGAACCTTCTTCAAGCTAGGAAATTAGCTGGTACCAAGCACAGACCTCAACCAAAGACACCACTTGACCCTTACATTTTGGGGTCATGAAACTGCAGAATCACTGTGGCTGGAAGGGACCTCTGGAGAACATCTAGTCAAACTGCCTGCTTAGAATAACCTTAGCTAAAGCAAGTTGTTCCAATCCAGTTTTGAACATCTCTATGGACTGAGACTCCACAACCTCTCTGGGCAACCTGTGGCAGTGTTTGATTACCCACAAAGAGAAAAAAAAAGCTTTTTTGTTATGTTTAAATGGAATTTCCTATATTTCAAATAATGCTCATTGCCTCTTATCCTGTCACCAGGTGCTGGTGAGAAGAGTCTAGCTCCATCTTCTTATCGTCTTTACTCCACCCGTCCAATACTGGTACACATTGATAAGATCTTCCTGAGCCGTCCTTTCTTCAAGCTGAACTGCCCCAGGTAGTTCAGATGCTTCAACATCCAATAACAGATGCTCCAATTCCTTAATCACCTTTGCGGCCCTTCACTGGGCTCTCTCCAGTACATTCTTGTCCCTCTTGAATTGGGAGGACAGTGCCATGTGCCAGTGACAAGACCTGTACAAATACCACGGATCCAGATGGATGCACTACCAACATGAAAGACCTTCTCCAGGCTGTATCAGAAGGACGAAAGTCCTGAGCAGGGTTTTGGGGGTGGGATGGAATGAAGTACCAGTTTACTACCTCCTAGGCAGACCTTATCAAGTTCCCCAGAGCTCCCACCGTCCTCTACTTGGAGCAGCTTGCTCTTTGAGGCTGTATGGAAATGTATTCTAAGCATGTTGGCAGTGTCAGCTGTTAATCTTTTCGGTATGCTCATTTCCATTTAAGTTTAATGAACATCTCTGCAGCATATTCAGGAGGCTGCTCGGCTTCCACCAAAACTTTAGTTAAAACAGTACAGGATGAAAGAAAGAAAACATAATTCTCTAGAGAGAGAGACCAATGAATGCAGACTGGGATAGAATAAATCTGTGATTCTAGTCCTGTTGCCAGCAGTGAACAGCATGGCTTGGACAGGATCAGTGTTAAGCAGCAGTATCAGAAAGGAGAGTGAATAAGATGCACAAACCCTCCTCCCTCTTTTTCAGCCTGGTTGAGCATGCGCTCACCAGGAGAGCTGCAACAAAAACCTGCTCTTTTATCACAGGGAGAGGTGGGCCAGAGCTGACTCTCCACAATATGTTAGAGTTGAGGGAAAAGCAAGCACAAAGTGCAGCTTGTCCTGGTGTTCCCTGTGAAAGATGCATTTATCAGCTCTGGGCTATTTAAAGGGCAAGGTCTGGGCTCTGTCAGAGGGTTGACACTGCAAAGAAAATACCAACAGGGTGTCCCTTACAGCACAAGGGTACCTCAAACCAAAAAGCTTAGAAAAATGGTGTTATTGCCCCAAAGCAGCCTCCTGTTTGCTTTAAAGAAAAAATATTTTTCTCCCCTCTCACTAGAATTGGTCTTTCCTTTTTCCTGTTTTCCCTCCTAATGGTTAACAATTTAAATTAGGAGACCCAGAAGTTGTAGAAGTATCCCATGTCACTTTTCATTTCTCAAGAAAAGTGATTCATCCCAGGTGAATGCTGTACTGGGTATGTCCAGAGCAGCACACCTTCCCACCCTGTCCATGTCCCTTGGTACCAGGAATGGTGTCACATCAAGGGTTTCACTGCCACAGGATTTAACCTCATTTAAAAGATGATACGGAAATGAAAGGATTGGTTCAGGGCTAAAGAAACCATTCTGGTTTGCCAGCCAAGGTACTGTTTTACTCTTGTTTCAGACTGGGAAAAGATATATTTAATTTCTTTTTGCATCCATCTGGAATAAAAATGCACAGTCCAGAAATGTACAGAGTGTAAACGTGAGACTTTCCCTCTGCTGAGCTGGCTCTGTGTGCACATCAGTGGAAGGAAAAGAAACCATGTTTGCAGAATCACTTTTCAGGTATGAAATCCTGGTGTCACAATATTACCCTGTTTACACCTTATCTTCCTGTGTGGCTTCAGCAGTGCAATGGACTCAGAGACATTATAGCATCTATGAAACAACAGGAAAGGAAACTATATAGTATACAGATGTAACCCAGAGGCATCAAATCCTCAGCACAAGCTGGTTTATGGAGTAGGCAGCAGTGCAGGACTGAGGAAGAGGAGCCAGAAAAGTGATATGGATGTAGCAGGGCTAGAAGGAACTAACCTAGGCCCTGTCCACTGCTCACACAGCCTGAAAGAACCTCCGCAGCAATGGGTCATCAGCCTTTCCCCTGGATATCACTAGATAGTGGATGCTAATCACAGAATCCCGGACTGTTTTGTATTGGAAGGGACCTTAAAGCTCATCCAGTTCCAACACCCTGCCATGGGCAGGGACACCTTCCACTACACCAGGTTGCTCCAAGCCCCTGTATCCAACCTGGCCTTGAACACAGCCAGGGATGGGGCAGCCCCAACTTCTCTGGGCACCCTGTGCCAGCACCTCACCACCATCACGGGGAAGATCTTCTGCCTTATATTTAATCTAAATCTACCCTCCTGCTCCACCATGAAAGTCACAGCTGCTCCATCATTCAACTTCCGATTCTGCAGAAGAGCCAGAACAGATCTGTTTGTGTCCCATTGGCACCTCAATCAACAGCACCAGGACAAGGGCTCAGGAACAAATCAACTACACAAAGGCTTTGGACAATATGGTGGGCTTTTCTGCAGTGACCCCAGTACAAACTAGGACTGTTACTTTTGTCTCCATTACTGCTTTGGGGCAGAGAGGTAGAAATAGCACATATCTGAGCAGTTTCTGCTTGATTATTCAGGTCTCAGTCTTTATAACAATATGACCACCACTGTGCCTTTGTAGAAGATCCCCTCTCACCATAACAAGTGTTCAATGTTCTTAACAAAAGGTACTTCACTCCAGGCCTGTTTTGCTGCCATCGAAATCCCCAGCAGCAAACCTGCCCTAATAAAACCTGTGGCTGTGCCACATAGACTCCTTAATGGTCCACAGCTGGAAGTGACATTTTCAATAGCATGAAAAACATTTCAAATGTAATTAGAGGAGGAGAAGAGCTTTGGGGAAAACAGAATCATTTTGCTTGCTTGGCTCTGTATAATTTAGTGTCATGAAGGGAGATGTATTCTCTTCCCCAAGTATTCTTATGTAAAAGAGCAGTTATTTATCCCATTTATCCTCCTTTCTCAAAAGAGTCTAAGCTGACATCTGGGTGATGGTGGTCAAGGACCCTCTGTGTGTATCTGAAAGGACCATCTTGACTTTTTACGAGGTGATGATGAAAGCCTGTGCTTTCCCGATGTAAGACAGACAGGTTGGATTGTAAGCTCCTTGTCCTGTATTTCTGCAGTGATTTGAACAGTCAAGTCTGAATTTAGAAGTAGTAGATGTAACACAGATAATGACATTACTGCTTCATTAAACTAAAACCTCAACTTGCAGCACCACAAGTTTCCTTTGCCCCTCTTGGGGGACAGCACCTCTTCCCCCAGCCTATATTCACCCTTTAATTATTAAGCTGTTCTGACACATGCAGAAACTTGAAAGGATGGGAGAAAAAGAATGAGATTGAACCGAGTCTCATGCATTCACCACTCACCAGGCATCTAGTCCTTTGCTTTGTGTTACTGAACATTAACTATTCCTTCCAAAGTGAAAGATGGCGGGGTCAAATCTTTGCTGCCAGAACCATATCCAGGCTTGGATACATACATGTCCATGGAAGCTAAACTGTCTCCACTCTTTGCAGCTATATTTATTGACTTTCTCCTCTATCCTTTTATCTATCTATAGCAGGTCCTTTTTGGTTTGGTTTGAACGCAGTGGATGCCTCATCAAGAATAATAGTTGTCATTGCTGTTACTTATGTTCCCATGGGAGTAAAAGAAAAATATTTCTTGGGACATTGGCTGCTCATGGGCCAGTGAAGAATTGTTGTTGCCTAGCCACTCACAGCCATCAACCAGCTCTGATCAGCCCCCTAATTGCAGTATTTTAGTTTCCACATCTTCTGAAACATAAAGTAATGACCATTGCAAAGACAGTTCATCAGCCTTGCATCCTCTGACATTATTTATACCCTGCCTGGTTAGATGACCATCCATCCCTAACCTCCACCACACAAGACATCACCCAGAAAGTGGTGGGAGCTTTGATAGCAGCATCGGATCACTAGAAATGGAGCGTTAATTGTGAGGTGTTAAAATCATAGCATCTAGCTGTGCACCAGTACATCTCAAAACACTCGAAGAAGGTGAATAATTTTTATCTCTAATTTACATAATTGAAAATGAGGTACAGGGATGTGATTTACGCAAGGTCATTCTGCAGGCCAGTGGCAGAATAAAAATAGATCCATTCTGTGTATCTCTCCTTTAGGATAGTGC
The DNA here is from genome assembly GCF_000696875.1 of Nestor notabilis. Lineage (NCBI taxonomy): Eukaryota > Metazoa > Chordata > Aves > Psittaciformes > Psittacidae > Nestor > Nestor notabilis. Next base: position 10,349 of record NW_009923514.1, read on the forward strand.
TGGTTCACACTAGAGCATTTCTCATCAGAGCACACAAGCAATGCAAAACCTCTCACAACCTTTGACAAAGTAAAAGCTTAACACTTGGGACAGTTTTAGAAAATAGGTCCCTGTCCCTCCTCCTCTGTTCTCTGTGTAACTTACACAGTCCGGGATCTGACTCAAAACCACTCATAAATTACTCTCAGACACCACACCACCCCCCCTTCTTACAGATAAACTACTCCTGTGCAAAAACACTTAACAGCTCAGAGTGAAGATATAGCAGTTTCTCAGATTATATTCTTGCGATTGAAGCATATTTTGTGTTTTATTGAGACATACTTACTGCAAAAGCATTTAAGAAGGTTGCAATTTTTCCCCAAAAGATGCAAAGGAGACTTGCAGAAAAAAGAAGCTTTTGCGGAATTGTTGATTCTACAGCTGTACCTGGTCTTTGGGGCTCTTCTACTCTGTAGTAAAGGGTTCTGCAGTTACAGGAAATTGAGAAGAAATGAATGACTGCACAAGGTCAACACTGCAGTCTTGACCTTCTCTCCAAGTCTGTTTTTTGTTTGCTTACATCTTTTTCTTTTGTTCCTTACTTTATGTCAAATCTGGACTGTGAGATACCTGAAGTGTCTTCTGCTTCTGCTGTAATGCCTGTAGCACATCTTTGTGACAGGAATGTTGAATGTAAGGAAAAAAAACTACCACTTCAGAGGGAGGAAGGTGCATGGTATGTAAAGACTTTGTGGGTCAGTGCTGGGGTGTGCCCTTACAAAGGGCTAAAAATGTAGATCTTTAGGTTTCTTTTAATAATTTATGACCTACAAGTGCCCAAAAGAATTTAAATCATGTCTGTGAATTGCACAAATATATCTCTGGAAAGGCCATGCGCTATGAGTTCAGTGCCTGGGCAATTTAAGATCTGATCCAAGATACTGCTCTTCAAAAAGGTGGTTCCTTCAAAGAAAAAAAAGGAGTATGCCTTTATGGTTTCTGACTTGGGTCCAGATCAAATAAGTGGAATTAGATACTTTCTTAATTTGGAGAGCCACCAGAAAGGAGTCACTGGGACAGTTATGCTATTTGAAACTCAATTAGATGATGTAACAGCAGTGGTGTAATTGAGAGAAGGGCCCTGTTGAGGCAAAGATGTTGGCCTGAATAACCTTGTTATTTACTTCTGTCTTTGCTGCTATACACAGAGAAGTCTGGTTTACCCATACTTAGACTCTTCCTGGCTTCCCTTGTCTGATGGCAACTGAGATAATCAAGAATCTGAAATTAATGAGTTTAGAAAGACTGCTTGTCATCTGGGTTCAAATCTACTCAGGCAGATGAGGGAGCTAAATCCAGATTTCCTATATGTCCTTGGAGATATATCTCTGCAAGAAGAAAAAGGAAAAAAAAAATGGTTTTCTAGGTAAATAATTCCATTACTGAGATACTGAGAAAACTTTAAGCCATTATTCCAGAATGGTGATTTAGTTCTTAAACCAGAGAAAAAATTGAGGCCTATATTTAGAAACCCAGCGTATCTACAGACCTACAGATACTGATCTTGCATAAATGTAGAAGTAAATTAACTGAGATATGAAAAAATACGTAATGTCTATCTGAGATCAGGAGATGGGGAGTCTGGAAACGATTAAATTTGCTCAGGGATTCTAAATATACTAGGTTGAACATCAGTATCTAAAAGCAAACAGAGGCAAGCTAAAAAGATGTGGAGCAAAGCTTGAAACTAATTTTCATTTACGGCGATTCATTGTCACCAGACTCTCACAGGTGAGCTCTAAACAGCTAAAAAACCAGGAACAAGTTTCTTAAAGTTGCAGTTGTGAAGTCTCTAAACCGCCTGTTTTCAAATGAGTGCCTAGTTCCTGCCTAATCAATTTTACTGAAGTCAGAGGAATTATATGGGGGTTTCATTCCTCCTTTATATCTCATAGGGAGATGCCATTCAGCAGTTTTGTGGGGAAAATGGCATTTAAAAGCATTGAAGTGGGACCATAAAATCGACATGTTTTCCAGAGGAGACAAACACACTGTTTGTGATTTAAAAACCTTCCAACAGCCTTTGGCATTGCAATTACGGCTTCTTCAAATCTCAATACCCTTCTGCAGTCAGATTTCAGTGAGAAGAGAAACAAAAGTGGCATGTGAGATGAGAGCAAAGCCACTGCAGCAAAACTTCGTAGTGAGGATGGAATATGGAGCTGGACTTCATGTCAAAGCAGCCACCTTGGACAAGCCATTTAAATGTATTTTGTTCTGAAATGGGAGCAGTTTGGTTGACTTCTTGCTGGGATTAGGTGATGTTTGAATGGAAATAGAGTTAGTAGTTCCCTGAACTAGCCCTGAACTAGTGCTAAATGCATCTAATCTGAGTGAAAACAGAATGATGCTGTAACTGAGGCTGATTACTAAGAATGTTAGGAAAAGAACATCAACTATGTTCCAAGCATTCAGCATGTATGTATCCTTCCAGTACCTAAAGGGAGCCTACAAGAAATAGAGAGAGAGTCTTTTATAAAGGCCTGTAGGGACAGGACAAGGGGAATGGCTTTGACCTGCCAGAGGGGAGATTGAAATGAGATCTGAGGCAGAAGTTCTTCCCTGTGAGGGTAGTGAGATGCTGGCACAGGGTGCCCAGAGAAGCTGTGACTGCCCCATCCCTGGCAGTGTTCAAGGCCAGGTTGGGGGCTGGGAGCACCCTGGGGTAGTGGAAGGTTTCCCTGCCTGTGGCAGGGGGTTGGAACTGGATGTGCTTTAAGGTCGCTTGCAACCCAAACCAGTCTGTGAGTCTATGATTGTATGCAGGAGCAGCAGGATAGGCCAGTGTGAGGCTGTCTTCCACAGACCATTGACAGAAAACTGTTTAGTTCTTAGAAAAAAAACCAACCCAAAACTAAGGAAAGAATGATCAACATCTGATGCCTCTAAGTAATGGTAAATACAAGCACATTTTTATTTAATACCCGAAGTCTCCCAAGCATCTGACAAAAACCATACACAACCCTTGACCCCTGACCCCGCTACTCCTTTCCAGAACATACAGCCAGGAGTTTCTAACCAGTGGCACAGCCAATTCACGTAAACCATATAAAGAGAGCAGGCATATATGCAAAGGCTAGCTATACCCTGGGATCCCAGCAGTAATAAATACTTTACCCACCCAACAAACTGTCATGCTGCATTGTGCAAAGTTTTAGGTAGGATATGTCTGCTGCATGACTAATGCAAGAACAATGAAGACAACATATGTTATAATTTAAAATACAGTTCTCTTTCTTTCTAGGGGGGAAAAACAAGTACATTTTTGTTGAGCAAAATCTGATCATGTTGTTTGTCCAAGGCTTAACCCTGCAGTCAACTAGGTCTGGTAAAAGCCTTATTGACTTTTGTTTATAAAAGGAAACCAGTGATACGAGGGTAATAAGGGAAGAGAGTTGCAATATGTATTTATATTTATATTTCAGGTTCTAGACACATAGTTTACTATTTTAGCAGACTTGTGGTGGCTATCTGAGTAGATGGTCTTAGCCCATAGCAAATTTAAACTAATTGAACCTATTTACTGCTTAGCCTAAGGCTAAACTCTGTTTCTTCCCTTTGCCTCTAACCAAGAGTGTGTTGCTAGTCGTTACCATAGCACAGCTGCAAGGTGGATACTTCCCAACCTGCATCAATATCATCATCAGTGGCATGGAGAAGTTAAATCCTGGTCACTTGTGCAAGAAGGAAAAGGCAGCAAAACCACACAGATTAACAGGATTTGCTTGTCACTCAGCAAAGAGCAGACCCATGGGACTCATTGCCACGGCTTACCATGGGTGCCAAATGTCTCTGGAGAGTCTGGATAAGCACTTGAATGAGAAAATACACTAGATAACCAGTTCATGACATGCCCAGAGCTATGCATAGTAAGATGCAGAGGACTGGGGAAGGATTGAGTATACACTCTTGCAATTCCTCCTTTTCTTTGGGCACCCAGTGATGCTGCTGTTGGAAACAGCTGCTGGGCTCAACAGGCCCTCAGCTGACGAAGTTCTCATCTCCTTACACCCCAGCCTGTCCACATGACTAAGCCCTATGGACGAGCTCTGATCTGGTGGGTGCATTTCGTTTTGTTGGCATGACCCATCACTGGGGTACCAAGATGTGATTTGAGGAAAGTGTTCTTTTTGTATGCATTTAGCTAGTGATGAATTTGGAAACGAATCTTCAAGTCTGTATTTATTTCTTCCTGCTCTCAGGACATCCGAACTAGCCTTGTAACTACAGAGATGCTTGTTTGCTGAGCTTAAACTCTAGTATTTTTATAGCCCTTTCTATTTCTGTATCTAAACTGAAGATTCAAAGAAGCATTTTGGCAACCAAAATCAGGTAAAAACAGTGCCCTGACTGCATTAAGCACCGGCTGTATAACATGATATTGCAGAGGTTAAGCAACTGAATTGTCTTTCATTGTGAGAGTGATAAATGGGAGCAAAGTTTGCAGTGGCTGGGAATAAACAGTCATGTTAGGTGGATGGGTTTTTTCCCCATATTTCACAATAGATGGAGGCTACAATAAGGTTTCCTTTCTTTTTACTTTTTACTTTTTTAAATAAAAATAAGGGGGCAAACTTTCAGTGGGAGAGTCTGATCCAGAGGTAGTATCTTCCATTAATGTTGCATGTGATTCAGCCTTCTCCCATCGGCCATGACTTGCAGAGGTCAAGAAGATGGTGGCCAGGATCTATCCATACTGACATATAACCCCTGCCCAGCCGTAAACCAGCTGCCTCAGTACAATCAGACAACAACTGGCTAGTCCTGCTGTCATTCCTCCCAGGACTTTGATAAATACTACTGCCAAAATCGCCTTGTTAACACTGACCCAAGTGGGTCTGTGAGAGCTATAAAGCTTCACATCTGGGCTGCAGCAAGGTCCTGCCACTAGCAAGGAAGTCACCAATAATCTCTTTTAGATAGAGATGTGATGAGATGTCATCACAGCAGTGAGTGATGCATTTGTTGCAAGATGCTGCTTGGTGCCTGAATAATAACACCAATGGCTATGACAGCGGTATCGAGTGCTGCTGTTTGTGAAACACATCAGGGTGTTCAGCAGCAAGGAAATGTCAGAATCTCTCTTGGCAGGGCAATGCAAGCTCACTGGCTGATATAGTGATTTTAATAAAGACAGACACAGATCTTTATTTCCATCTTCTAAAGCTCACTATGTTATGCCAGGCTGCAATACCCCATGTGTCGGTGTCAGGCTGATAGTATTAAATTGCTAAAGAAGTGCCATACCAGCCTGCGAAAAAAGGTATTGCACTAAAAGAGCCAGCAAATGGCTTTGCTTTGGAAGAGCTGTTATCTGTACTGCTGCAGTGGCTATAAGCTCAGACTGAAGCTGTGGACCCATTAGAGTAGACACCACACCAGCATGAACGGAGAAGGTCTCTATAACAGGGTGTGTCTAGGCAAGCAAACTAGGACACAGTATCCAGGTAAGATCCTTGAGATTACTCAGCCTGCAGAAGAGTGCCCTCAGCCTGCCTTATGTCCACAGAGGAGGTGCTTTAATTGAAAACATTGTCCCGACCTCTCCTGCCCCACAGGTCGCTGCCCTGACCTTTATTGTCATGCCAGATCCGAACTTTGCAGAGATCTCCTAGGCTCAGCATGTCTGAGAAGCTGAATTCATCCATCTGGTTCCTTTCAAACTTGTTAGACTTGTTGGACTCCTTCAAAGCCAGGGTCCCACTGTCCCCGTTCTCCCCAAACAGGATCAAGGACACGTTGGCATCGGTACCCGCTCCTGGAAGGAGAGAGCAAGGCACATGGTCAGCAGCTTGCCTGCCATACAGAGCTGACACCCAGCCCCCAGATGGTAGAAACGGAGGCAGTAAAAGCAGGCTGGAAGAGGCTGCACTGCTGTTCAGGTTTATCTGGGCACAGCCAATGAATTTCACTGAATTTGTACAGGATCCTGCAAGGAGTACACTCCATGGTAAATAACAAGCCAGCCCTTTCAGCCCATCCATCAAATACAGCTGGAATGCTTCCCCTTTGCATTCAGGGAATGGTGACTATGATGGTTAGCAGTAGCAATAGGAAGCAGGAGTATCTGCTCCTGACGGAGCACTGTGTATCGCATCACTTTGCAGAGGATGTCAGTGTTGCCACTCCCATTTTTCCAAGGTGGCTTGGGAAGCAAAGTGACTAACCCAGCAACCTATGAAAGAGCATTAAAGAACATATTTTAATGTTTCTCTCTTCAAAGTGTTAGTACATGTTGTCCTGGGCTCCCACTGGGACACAGTCCTTTTTCTACACTGTGGTCCCACAGCTCCCTCCAAGCTGTTCTGTGTCACCCAGGACACTTCAGCTGGAGTCTGTCTTGTACTGCTCTCCTGCATAGCACAGGGCTTTGAAAGCTAAGTGCAGATCATCCCCTAAACCACTATGGCATCCTGTGGCCCACTTTTCCATTCCTATAGGTCTTCCTTCTATATTCTGGTTTCTCAAAATATTGCCCATTTTGCATTTAATGGAAAAAAATCTGTTTCTCATTCAATAGTTTCGTCCACCAACTCTCACTTTTTCTTACGTATATATTAGAAAAATAGTAATTTCTAAGATTATTACCTGATATTGACTTTTGTATGCCCATTACTCTCCATATTTTGCCACACAGAACAGCTATGCTGTCAATTTCCAAAGAATCGTGGAATCATAGAAAGGTTTAGGTCAGAAAGGACCTTACAGATCATCTAATTCCAACCCCTTCCCACGCATTCCCTGACTTTTGGAAAGTTTAGGGCCAATCCATCACCTGCAGTAACCGTACAAACATTTTAGCTTAAAGTGCTACAACACTTTACCTGGCATTATTTATAATTTGACCAAAATTTTTGCTTTTTATTTATTGATGTCATAATTACAAAAACAGATTTATAGAAAGAAATTTGATTCCACGTGGGAAGACACTCATTGCTGTCTCAGAACCAGAGCCCTTAAATTTAGGGAAAATAAAAATAAGATCATCAAGCTTAAAACTCTCTTACAAAGAAACTCAGCTTCTGCTGCTGTTGGTTAGGCAGCCCAGCTTTGAAAACTAGGTGCCTGCCAAGCCATTTCTTAATCAAGAGTATTGTAAATCCACTTTGGCCCACACGGGCTGTGTTTCCCACAGCTCCATTCACAACACAATGCAAAGACAAAGTTGGGGGCACTGAAAACTTCTTGAGAAAGCTACCACTTCTTGAGGGTAATTATTTGAATACAGAAATCAGGAAGAAATCACAACTCTTCTTATAGAAGGACTGAAAAAAGAATACTAAAAGGAAAATTAAAAAAGGGAAAAAAGAATCATACAGATAAAAGGTAAAGCAACATGTGGTGTCCATGTGAAAAAACTGCTTATGTTAAATTGGTGCTAATTTTCAGCAGTTCCCTGGGAAGGCCTTAAGAAGGAAGAGAAAGCGTCAGGGATTCAGGCAGTCCATTTGCTAGTGCCTTTTATGACCCTAAAGCTTGCTGAGGTGAGGAACAAAGCAAACTGAAGTCCATTTCAGTTTACTGGGAGCAGTCTCACAATTAATGCAAGGTCTCAAAAAGCACAGAACCAACTGTTTCTTAGCAAGACCATCCCCGCAGGAAGAAGCTTATGAAGGCCTCATGCTGTGACATTTACCTCACAAGCAATTAGCAGGAGAAGGGAATGAAAAGAACAGAGATTTCTGAATCGATGTACATTTCACCTATCTGGGTGTCTGATTTTTTTCTGTTGTTGTTATAAATTCCCAAAAACTGTCAGGCACGTTTAGGAACTGTAACAAACTTGACAAATGAAAAGATGAAGGTACCGCGGTTGCACATGCCTTAGCCAGCAATGAGTGCAATAGCTCATGGGTCAATCATGGGGTCTGCAGCACTGAACATCATCAACATCCTGAGCAATGACAGAGTGCATCCTCAGCAGATTTCCAGTTTAGGGGAGTGACTGACATGCTGAATGACAGAATTCCAACTCAGATGGACCCTGAGAAATTTGAGGACTGAGCAAGCGGAAATCCCGTGAGGTTTGTCAAGGTGAAATATAAAGTTCTGCATCTGGGGAGGAATAAATGCCGCATGTGTATGTGCTGAGGAGTTGAAGATGTCCCAAAGGCTATAGCAGTTAGTTACACTCACATTCAGGTTGAACCTGAGCTAACAGCAAGTTCTCAGTGGTTAGTGCAAAATGTATATTGGGCTTACATCAGGAGGAGCATGGCCAGCAGCTGAAGGGAAGATCTTACCTCCTTTGCCCAGCACTGAGAAGCCTATACTTAGCCAATGTCGCCAGTTTGAATTCCTGGATCATGGCAAGACACTGGGGAGGGCTCAGCCGATGGTTGCAGAGATGGGCAGGAGCTGAGGCACACAAGCCAGCTGAGGAGAAGCCAAGGAAGATGAGCTGGGGCAGGCGAAAAGGGCCCTTTGACCACATGGAAGAACAGTGATAACAGAGACAGAGTCATGTAGTGTGGAGATGTCAGACCATACCCCAGGCAGCCACAGCCACAAGTTGCTGGGGGGGTTCAGGGTGGGCATCAGGAAAAAAGTGTTTCCTAGTAGCATGGTTCAGGTTTGGATCAGGTGCCTGGGCAGGTGGTGGCATCATCATCCCTGGAGATGTCCAAGATTCCAGACAGAGCTGACTTGACCTAGTCTTGGCAACAGTCCTTTGAGCAGGAAAATGAATGAAATAACCTTCAGAGGCCCCTTTCAACAGAAGGTCTATGATTTTATTATTCTTACTGAGCAGGTGCATCATTTTTATACAAACTCTGGGCTTGAGTCACAGCCTTCTGAGACCAAAGAACGTCCTTCTTTTGACTCAAGAGAGGCTTAGATAAGGCACTAAGAACTGACACCAACTGTCCAAAATTATGTAATTTGTAGGCTGTAGCTGAGCTGACAACATACTAATTAACCTTATAACAGCAAAGATAAAACCGTTCTGCTTCATTAATGCTTGGAAAATGAGAAAGGGGTATTCTTTCTCCATGTAATTGCATTACCATGTGCATGCCTGCCTATAGAATACAGGAAGTTAGTGTAAATTAAAATTAACTAGCAAGGACATTTTTGAGCCATGGAAAAAGACATCAAGTAGTCTGGTTCTATCACAGCTGTGTCTGTGGGTCATACCTTGAAGAAAATAAGATTATGCTTTGCTTCTCTTGTAAGATCAAAAATAGATCAAGATCTTGGTTTTAATCACAGTTGTGTCTGCCATAACAACCTTTTCTCCCCATATCTATGGGGAGAGCTGCCATCTGAGCTACTTCTGAGGACCTCTGGATCTGACTTTTGAAAGAGAGGAGGTTTGACCACTGAAGGAGAGGAGCCTTCCCCTGGTGCAACTGGTGTGTTACATGATCATCCAAGCTGGAGGGCTTCTGGAAAGCCAAATTGTGACTTAAAGGTTTCTTTGAGGAAAAAGTAAAATGACACTGTTGTTGAATATGTGTGTATGATGAGGAGGAAATGGCTGATGTTTTCTAATTTGCTGCAGGACATTTTTTGTGGGATTAATTTTCCCAAGCTTTAGCTATCTAGCCTAACTTAATTGTGCTGGCTCTGTCTGAATCTGATGAAGAGAGACTGACAGAGACCCCCCAGAGGATGATCCAGACCACTCATTAAGATTCCTCTCCTGGATGAATTGACTAGACAGTCTAGACTAGAAGATAGTAAGACCAGAGTGACAGATACTTGAGACGAATTTTCTTCCTTTTTATCCACTTTCTTTTTTGTCTCAGTGCCTCTGATGCACCGAAAAGTTGAAAGCTATTGCAGAGGAAAACTTTAAACCTAGAAATAAACACGTCTGATTCTGTTCATTGTGGAGCATTGCTGTCCTGAGACAATGACAGTGTGTCAGGAGGTGATACAGTATGTTCAAACTAACAGTCAAGGATAAAATGTCTTTCTTCCTGAAGTGGTCCAACCAGGAGTATGGACTACATAATGTCCAAAGAGCAGAGATGGTTCATGACTTGTACCCTTTTTAGATAAGCTGGATAAAGTTCAGCATTATGTCAGTGTGCTGTGTGATCTAATCATAAACAGACTCTCTCAAAACTGCTTTTTCCTACTGGTTGTTACTGCTCTTAATGAAATAAAACGTTTCGTCATTAATACCTGCCAAGCTTCATTCAATGGGAAGGGCAGATCTGTCTGCTGTTCCTGTCATATTCTATTCTCCTCTCATTTCTATTTCCATCGACTTTGTGAGTTAGGGCTGGATTTCACGAAAAGGTCACAGGAAGACCTACCATTACACTAGATGGATTGCCAGATATATAAACAAATCTTCCTCTCTCTCGGGTTTTTTTGTGTATTTCGTTACATGTTTTTCAGACAAGCAGCAGGCAGAGAAGATAGATAAAAATGTTGAGGTGGCATGAAGACACTCTGCCAGGGGATTTTTACATTCTGAGATGAAATCTCACAAGCTGCATAAATTACTGGTAAATCCAGGAAAAAAAAAACCCACCATATATACGTGTATAT
>NW_009923515.1:0-4077 GCF_000696875.1 Nestor notabilis
GGGGGAGTGAGCGAGCGGCTGCATGGTTCCCGGCCGGGCTTGAACCATGACATCACCCTAATGAAATTTAATTATAAAGCATAACAAAACACTGAAGGTCACCCTCAGGTTTTGTACTTCACACACAACACAGCCAGCACATCGGTAGTGATGACACTCCTGAAGAATGCTGGGAGGTATCAAAATGATGTAGGTATATGCATATATGCATTTTATTCCTCATTTGGTTGGAAATTCCCTTACAGTCACATACAGTAGCCAGCACTTTCTATTTTTACAGAAAATTGCAGCATTTCAAAGAGATCATCCAAGCAATTGTAACCCATCTATTGCCAACAAACCCCACCAACAGTTTGGACAGACCAGGTTAGTCAGCAGGCTAAAATACTCGAGTTTTTATTATATACCAACAAGGACTAGCTCTTTCATATGCTTGGGAATGATGTCCTGGATGACTCTGAGGAATAGCCCTAAACCAAGCTGACAATTTTTAAAGGTGGGTAATGTTTCTTAAACCACATGGGTCTAAATGCTTTCAGCAGGTGAATATAGCAGCAAGATGAATACATTGATACAGCTTTAGGAAGCTTCCAATCACAACTTTCATGTTTATTATCATCAACAGAAAATATGGTGGGTGCTTTTTATTTTTCTTTGACCAATCTTTACACCTGCGTGTCTTCCATAGAAACACACTGTCATAGTAGCTAACAACCAAGCAGAGGTTTATTAATGCTCACATAACCAGAGAGAAGCCTTAGAGGGGAAACACAAAAAAAACAGATAAGTATAAGCTTCCACATTAGTTAATATCCAATTAACGTTCCTGAAAAAACATGTGCAGGGAGCACAGGGAAAAAGCTTTTGTTACTCGACTTCTGAGCACCAAGCTCTCAAGACTCCACTGCATTGACTACATTCTGGAATTTGCTATTCCCCCTCCCCGTCCCCAAAAGAAAAGTATCAGAATTCACAGATTAACAGTATTGTATCATCAAGATATGAACTACAGAAACTGCCAGACGCTATTTAGCTGCCTTGGTGTTTTTTATCTTTTACTTGTATTGGCTCCAGGCCACAGAAGACCAAGTCCCTACAGCAGTCCAATGCAGAGCAAACCTCTCCTGTAATGCTTGCTTTCACCATGAGTAGTTTCCCTGCAGAGTGTCTGATTTTCCAAGACCTTTGGGACCATGGAGTGAAAACGCAGTCTCCCTACAAGAAAGCCCCCTGATTACTGAGGCTGTGCAGATGGCAAGATCACACCCTGGGGTGGAATTAACCCGAAATAAGTTTACATAACACTAAACAGGTCTCATGCTCACGTATCATAGTTACAACACAACACAAATCACCTCCGGCACCACCATGCATTTACCTCAGCAAGTTCAGCCCGAAACCCCCAAAACCAACAGTCAGGAACTAATTTTTACTTTTTTTTTTTTTTCCTTTCTGAACCACTTGCCTCCACACAAGTTTTACATTTAAGGGTAACTTTCAACAACTTGGCATTTTGTTATTTTTCGTGATTTTGGTTTTTTTTTTTTTTGGGGGGGGGTGGAGAGTATGAAATACTGACTCTGACAAATTAATTATCAAAGAATACTTCATTAACCAGAGTAGCTAGCAAACAGCTCTTCGTTGTCTGAAGACACACGTGCCAAAACACTGCTGAAAACATAAATTCTCCTCGTTTTTAACACCTTAAAGAACATCTAATGCATTATCAAAGCAGAGACTTTTACCCAGGACCTCAGTATCAGAAAAGGGGACAATCACTTATTAACACAAACAAGGCGAGGGGGGAAAGCTGTAAAAAGCATTACCTTCATCAGCATGAATATCACAATCAAACCAGCTTCCCTCCATTTTCCAGAAGCGAAAGCAAAACCACATGTCTTGTCACCCTCCCCCTCTTTAAACCTAAGCCTAAACCTACAGGAACAGTAAACCCCCAGCTGGCACTAATGACTGGCCCACCCCCTCCCTGGCTCTTAAAGCCACACCAGCGCTTCCCAAATGCATGTTACCTCTTTTCTTGCACCCTTGCATAATTTTTACTAAACTTTTTGAAACCTCAGCTCTGCTAAAAAAGCCATTTATGCACCAAAAGGTCTGTAGCAGCCCATGGCAGGGCCATGGCACTGGCAGGCTTTGTGCTCGGGGATATGTGGAGGCTGCATCTTACCTTGTGGGTGCAGGGTTGGTGTAACTTGTGCACTGTAATTCTGCATGTGATGATTCTCCTGCACTGGTTTTAATTTGTCATTGTCACCACATTGGGATATGGGAGACCTCCAGCCCTACCATCATTGCTGACTCCTTCACAGACATGCTTATGCAGGCTTTGCATGATACCCTTTTCCCTATCCCTTTCCCCTGGGTTCGCACTCACAATGGCTGAAGTATCCCCAGATAACCCCTCATATGGAGCCAGGTGTCCTCCGGAACCAGACTCCCTTTAGAAAGTGTACACAGGGTGAAGGAGCATCCAATGCCCAACTGGCTGCAGAGGTGGGAGCGAAGGAAAGGCAGGTACAGGACTGAAGCCATGATGGTGACTGCTGATCTAGAACATTTCAGAAGGTAAATCAATCTGTCATTCCCACCAGGACTTCACTAAAAGACTTTCAGCTAGTCAATGGAGAGCAGCTGAAGGGAGATTAGTGTGCAAATACGAACATTATAATAACCACTGCAAAAATCTTCTTACAAAGCAATTTCAAAATGCTAAATTTAGTGACTGAGGTTTCCAAACCTCAGGGACAGAAACCCCTATGATTTACTCTGTATGTTGCCTTGCCCGATAACATCTCACTGAGAGAAAAGGTGACTCATTTGAGGGACAGGATTGTTCTTTCAACAAATTTTCGGGTAGATCCATTAGATTTCTAAAATGATGGGTTAGCTGCAAGGTAGGAGACCAGGACTGTGAGCTAACCAAGCCAAGGTGATCCCAGGGTCTCACCTAAGCAGGACAGCCAATCTAGCCTAAGACTTTGCTGCAAGTTTGACATCCAGTGAGGACCATGAAATATCTTGCAGGATAAAAACTCATGAGTAATAATTTCAGTCTTACATGAAATAGCATTTAATCTTTCTGTACAAGCTGGTATAATGTTGGACATCCTACTGGTTGAAAACTTGCAGTCAAGGCAAACATGATTTCAAACCCAGAACTCCTAATAGTACATGAAACCAAAACTGATTTTCTTTGGTGTTTTAATCACAGCACATTTGCTTGTTCCAGATAATGTGTGATAATATCTGTGAGAACATTGTGCTTATTCAGATGAATGATCTGAAGTTGTTTGTGTTTGGCAGGTGGCATTTGTTTAGCAGTTTTAAAAGGGTGACTAGATAAAAGAAATTTCCAGCAGAAATAAATACAATAAAATATTCTCAGTCATTCTTCTAGGATATGGCTCTGTGAATTTCAGAATCAAACCATTAGGAGGATACCTTGATTTTATTATTTGTAGTGGTCATAGTGGCTCTAAGGCAGTTTGTGAAATTTTGCACTGAGATTTGCACAGATAATTGTAAGTATTTTTTGTCCATGCTTCCACTCAAATAAGGTCTGTTTGTCCCAGATTTGAGGTAATTAAAATTCAGGTCATCCCAGTACTCAGGACATATCTGCCTTGTCCATCAAGTACCAAACAGGAACCTTGAGAGTTAAAGCACTGTTTTGAAGCATTAAGAGCCAGCTCTACAGTGACTGCAGGCAGGTACCCTCCATGAATCTGCCAGTAGCAGCAATTCTGCTCAGCAGTACCCAGAAGGGTCTACTGGGAGCATCCAAAATGAAGCCTTCAGCTTGTCCCCAGTTGTGAGCCTCAGAGGCCTCCATGAGGTTATTTGCACTGAGCTGAAGTTGAAAATTTCACAAAGGCATATTCTATTTCTCATTGCAATCTTTTCAGCATAAGGTGACTTTATAAAATAGGGGTGAATCATAACATTTTCTAACGATGAATAATAACCACCTAAAAACTTGGTTTCAAAGGTGTAGACAGAAAAATGGGCAAATATTTGTTGTATGACTGTCGTGGTTCAAGCCCAGCCGGCAACTTG
>NW_009923515.1:4117-4415 GCF_000696875.1 Nestor notabilis
CACCACACCAAGCAAAAAAGCCTCAAGGGTGGTCAAAGGCCATTTAAAATCGCCAGAATTCTCAAAAGCTGCTGTAAATAGGCTGGTGGGGGAGCGGGGGGTGTAAGGGAATGCCTCCTTCATGGGTCGACCCCCCAAGGAGAGAAAAACCCATATATTTTGGGAGGTACATAATGAAACGTCTTAAACATTATCGTTTAGCATGGCCCCTGCGCAAGGATGACACGCAAATTCGTGAAGCGTTCCATATTATTTCTCTTTTGCAATCGAGCGGGGGGAGGAAGGAAAAGGGGGGGAG